>NW_005843062.1:7660-33734 GCF_000455745.1 Alligator sinensis
TCAGGAGGACTTGGGGGGTTAGAGGGGGGTGGGATAGTAGGGACCATGGGTGGGGTTGCTGGGATCTGGGAGGGTTTGGTGATATTGTGTGGACAAGTGGAGTCTGTGGGTGGTTGGGAGGATTGGGGGGGCTAATAGGGTCTGCAGGGCAGTTTCATAGATTTCATAGACATTAGGGCTGGAAGGGACTTCAGAAGATCATCGGGTCTAGCCCCCTGTCCCAGGGGCAGGAAGTCAGCTGGAGTCAAAGATAAACAGCAAGATAAACACCCAAATGTCTCTTAAAGGAGTCCAGAATAGGTGCTTGCAGTGGCAGAATAGGTCCCTCTGGTGGCAGTCTATTCCAGGCCTTGGGGGCTCAGACACTAAAGAAGTTCTTCCTTATGTCCAGCCTGAAATGGTCTTGGAGGAGTTTGTGACCGTTTGACCTTTGGGCACTCTGGTGAACAGGCGTTCCCCCAGATCCTGATGTACACCCTTTATATACTTATAGGCAGCCACCAAGTCCCCCCTGAGCCTATGCTTTTCCAGGCTGAAGAATCCCATAGCTCTCAGCCTCTCGTCATAAGGCCTGTTTTCCTGCCCTCTGATCATGTGCTCCTCTGGACTCTCTCAAACTTCTCCACATCCTTTTTAAATTGTGGAGCCCAGAATTGGATGCAGTACTCCAGCTATGGCCTCACCAAGGCTGAGTAAAGGTTGCTGGGGTCTGGAAGAGTTTGGTAGGATCAGGGGGGCTAGCTGGGTCCATGGGCTCTCTCTCTGCTTCCAGGACCAGGGGCTATTTTAAGCCTCCTGATCCTCCCCCTACCCCACCTTCAGATGAATAATTCCACCTTCAGGGAACCATCCTGCCACCCCTTATCCCACAAGGATACCCCCCTGGCACCAGCAAACACTGGTAAAACAAGCTTCAGGAGCAGCTGGCAGGATGGCAAGTTTAGCAGGCTCAAAGGGTGGGGCTGGCTGTCCCTGACCCCCGCCCCTCATGTGTGTATGTACCCTTAGTGACCATTTGTGACGGGTAGGATCATGCAATTTTTCCTCATTTTTGGTTTATTCTCAGTTTAATCGGGGTGGGCAAAATATGGCCTGCAGGCTGGATCTGGCCACCAAGGGGTTTTGTCCTGCCTGCAGTGGGTCCCCTCAGTTCCCCTCCAGCCCAGGCCTGGGCCATGTGCATGCAGCCAGTTCCAACACTACCAGGCATGCAGCAGGGCTGGAACAGTGCAGCAGCCAGACTTGTTTCCTGGCAGTCCCAGCAGTGGTGGCTCCTTCCATCTGCCACCACCACTGGACCCAGCACCACTACCTGGGCACTCCTGCCCATTCACCCCACACCCAGCACTGATGGCAGGACCCATGCAGGCAAGGTACATGGCTTGGTGGATGGGATGGGCCTGTGGGTGGACAGGGAGTGGCATCTGAGAGCAGAATGAGTGACAGGTCCAGGATCATGGGCTAGGATTGTGGGACAGTGACAACATAGTGCTGGGGCCCATGCCAGAGCTGTGATCCACTGTTCGTTTGTCCCTGTGATGGGTGCTGGTTCTGTGGGCAGAGGTGTGCAGGGAGCAGATCTTAGCTCTGTCTTGGGCCCTGGCCCCATGCTGTCACCACCCCAAAATGCTGGACTCAGTCCCACCCATCCCACTCATGAATGCATCTTCCCAACCACCTGTAGGCCCATCCTATCAACCTGGCTGTGTGCCCTGCTGTGCCCCAGGATCTTGGGGAGGTGACAGCATGAGGCTGGTGCCCTGGCCAGAGGTATGATCTGTTCCCTACATCCCTCTACCTGGAGAACCAGCACTTGTCGCAGGGTCATGCAAGGACTGGATAGTGGCTCTGTCCCAGGCCCCAGCCCTGTGCTGTCATTGCCCCACAATCCCAGCCCTGCATGGCTATCCCACTCCCAGGTACCACTCCCCAACTGATCACAGCCCCATCCCAGCTGCCCAGCTCAGCCCAGCACAAAGCAGAGCTACTTAGGGAGTTTTGGTGAGTTGCTGTGAAGGGGGAGTGGGGGTGCTCTGACCTGGCACAGCAGGGGGCAGAGGGTTGCTGACACAAACTGCAGCAGCTCACCAAAACTCCCTAAGTGGCACTCCGGCCCAAATAATTGTTCACCCCTGAGTTAAACAGTTGATCCAAGGGTTTTTGGATTTACTGTTCTAAACTATTATAAATATAAATTACATTTGTTACGAATTTATGGGGGGTGGTTAATAATGATATATTAAACTACAATGCACTATATAAAGAGAGAGAGAGAAAGAACCTATGGTAAGAATGTGTCATAGAATAGGAGTTCAATGTTAGAAAATACTGCTAGGAATTGTGCTACTTCATAGCTGTGTGACATTAATAGGAAGCTCCTTCTGGAAATGGTTTCTAATAATTCAGAAACCAAGAAAAAAACTTTTATGTTGGAGGAAAAAAAGTTACCAACCCAGCAACAACAACAATCCCAACCCTCACCATCAGCAAGATAAAAACCCTACCATCAGACACCACTTGTCCCTCCAATCCCACCACTACCATCAAAACAAAACAACAAAAAACCAGTTACAGACATTGACCATTAATTCCACAAAACAATGCTTCTGGCCTATATCCAATAAGGCAATAAAAGGCAATAAAGAGCAGAAGACAACTGAAGATGGAAAGAGCAGATATTTCAAAACTGAAGAGCCTGTTGAGATTTTGTGCCTAACTGTAGAGATTGCCACTTTGTGTTATGCAACATGTACACAGTGTTTATGGAAAAAAGTGTCCTTGAATAACTTATTACAAGAAGACACATCTACAGAATGTTATTAAATGAGGCAGAGATGAGCTGGCAAAGAGTAGAGGCAAAATTCAGTGAGGTCATGACAACCAAATTTAACACAACGTGTAATTGATGAATGATGAGTGATACTCACAAGAGATGTAACCTTAGTCAGACATTTTAGAGGAGGAAATTGCCTTAGAAGTCACAAGTGGAAAACACTTGATGCATTCTTGGGAAAGAAGTTTAGTTCTCTTACCCTGCTTACAGCATAGTTACAATTCATAATGGAATTGAGATTCTAACCTTTCTTATGTAAAACACTGTTAAGATCCAGTTTCTGCTATAAACTGGAATAACATTGTCACAATACCAGGGGGGAAATGTAAAACAAGTTCCCTGGTCTTGTCTTATATTGGCAATAAATATAGAGTCTAAATTACCTTTTTTTCACATGACTCTGCTTTTTTCACTGAAAGGATCCTTTAAAGTTTTAAATACAAGCAGAAACAGCTCTGAATAATATGGAGGATAGAGAGATAATCAATGGTATATCCTTTTCTTGTTTATATTTCAACATGCTGCCCTGAGGGGTCAAGCCAATGCTCAGGATCTCAATATTGCACTGTTAGACAGGAGGGCATAGTATATAATTGCACATGCACACATACAAATCAATAAAGCACACATACACTCACTAGGTGCATAGACCCCTACTAGGCATACACGCTCACACTAGCAACTCAGATACACACACATTCAAAATAACCAGTCTAGGTTCATGCACACTTATCACCAGTTTAATCCCATACACACTACACACACCAAGTTTAGCCAGAATCGGTTACCAACACTTGCACATCTAATACACATATGTGGATTATTAATTCATATACCACACATACACAATGATATCTATATTTGTATATGTATGTGTATTCTCTAATTCAGACACACACCACCCACCTACATATACACACGGGTGAGTTCCTAAGTTGGGTGTTGTGATGTGTATGTATGTATATATGTATGTATGTATGTGCTTGGTGTACTTGGGATACCTGGGGAAAGGTTAAGGTAAGAAAGTAGAAGTGTAGGGAGTGAAAGTTGATGGGAGTGAAAGTCACTGGGACTGGGATTATAACCAGTAGACTAGAGGGGCCTGGGATGAAGAACTGAGGCTCAGAGGTAACTTTAGGTTAATTGATCTTAATTGATTAAAAGACAACACCCAAAGCCTGCAGAACAGGGGATGCCTGCACAGAGGCTGGGACTGGAGTAAGAGCTATGGAGGAGCTGAAAAGGTAAGTGGGGAAAGGGAAAAATGGGAATAAGGGAAAGTGTGGGTGTTAAAGAGGGTCTCTGGGTGTGGGGAGCTAGAGAAGTTGCAGGGAGTGGCAGTAGGTGCTGGAAGCTGGAGAAAACTGCAGGACAGCCATGAGGAGCTGGGAAGCTATAGGGGTGGAGGGAGGACTACGGAAGGTGTGGGGGGAGCCTGAAAACAGAGAGACAGACAGCAGAAAATCACAGGAAAAACAGCAGGAGAGACTGAATGGTGGCAGGGGCAGTGGGAAAGCAGAGAAAGACAGCAGAAAGTCACAGGGAAAAGGCAGTATGAATTGAGAGATCAGGAAACTAGTGGAGAGGGGTGGGGGTGGAGCTGAGAGAGAGAGAGAGAATGAGCCTGGAATTTAAGATAAGGAAGGGACTGGGATTCAGTAAAAATGACCCAACTCAGGGTTGCAAATGACAGTGGTTTTATTGAACAGGGGAGATGGTGGCACAATGTCTTACTGGTTCCCTTGCACCCACACCCACACCCCACACACACAATGGCAGTAGGGGTTAGAGAGTGTTGGTGCAGGGGCTGAAGTCCACTGAAGTCCAGGAGGAGACAGAGACAGAGAGAGAGAGTCCAAATTGTAGGAGGAGATGTGCAGGTAATATCTAGCTATCCAGGCTGGAAAGGGGTACTTGTCCAGTAGGTGTTGTCCAAAGGGTTGTCACCGGCAGGGCCTCTGGGTGGATAGGTGGTGTGGCATGGTGCTTGTCCAGATGGAAAGGGCGTCCCACTGGGTCTGTCTTCACTGCCTCTTTTTATAGGGGCAGACCTTGGGTGACCCTAGTGTCAGGAGGCATGCGCAGGCAAGGGTCAGCCCCTGGCATACTGAGCATGTGTGCTCCATGCAGGGATGTACAGTTTCGGGTGTCTGTAATGGTGGGGTACTATGGTAGAGTTGCTGGTTCTGCAGGGTCTTTTGTCTTTCAAATGCTGGGTTCTTGCCTCTGTTCTTGGGTGAGGTCCGTGGTTCCTGGATGAATCAATGCAAGGTGATGGCCCAGTCATTACAGGCCATTCAGTAGAGGCCTGCTACCATTGTATTTCAATCATTCCCAATCACTCTCATTCATCCAGGAACCAATTTACATGGGAGGGGTACAATGAATCATATTGTTGCAACATGGGATGCCCAGGTAGAGGACAGAAGATGGAGGCTTGACATATAAAATGGAAACTTGACATGACTTTGGTTCACTTACAAATACAGGCCTAAACCATAGAATATCCATATGAAAGAATAAAAATAAATATGAAAATGATAATAATACAATATACAACAATAAGAATCAATACAAACCTAATAATAATACAATATAAAACAGTGGATGTCCAAAATCAAAAAACTTGCTACCAAAATAAAAATGTTAAAGTTTATCCTAAGTCTGAGCTCATTTATACTTATCTATAGGGAATAGGGAGGGAGAGAAAAAATCAGAAATGGTTGGGGAAGGGGAGGGAATGCATTTTAAAATAAATTAAAAAACAAAACAAAGTGGGGCTTTTGCTACAAACAGTCTTTTTATTTGCTATAATGTGACTGCTACGTTGTAACCCCAGAAGCCAGAATAGGATACCAGAGTTATGGTACTCCTCTGAAAATCTAAACTGTTGTTTAGGTGTGTAGATGCAGAGCTGAGTTCCTAATTCTGGTCCCCATGTTTGACATTGTACCTTACAATTTTCTACCAACTATATTTGAAATGTATTCAAAATAATACATTTTCACCAATGATAAGTACTTTTGCCCATTACAAAACCCCTTTGTTTTCTAAAATATGTGCAGGAAAATAAATGCTTAAAAACACTGAAATAGGTTTGTATTTAAATCTCATACTAACTCAAACTGATATCTGATATTCTGGGAGGTTAATTTTGACTATCCATGAGTGAAGCATCAAGAGTCTGACACCTAAACAGCTTGTTGGATAAAATGAGGCAAGATGGCCCAAACATATATGAGAGGCATAATGATTAGCGTTTGTGTCCTGAGCAGTAGGGGTAGCAGCAGGGACTGGGCCAGCTGTGGCAGTGGCAGTAGCTGGTCTTCTTGTGCCCCTGTAGGCAGGTGCCTTGTTATGGTCAGAAGGGCATACTGTTCATGAGTAGGAGAAACATGCTGTCCATTTGGATTCAAGGGGTATACACAGAGGTGACTTAAGCAGACATAACTGTTCTCTTCAGTGGAGTTAAGGAAGTCACCTACTGGGATTTGGAAATGCCAGTTATAGTGATCCATATGGAAGTTGCATCGTCTCTTCTCTCCAATTGCTCTTTATGGGGATACCCATTTAAATTCTCATCAGTTCAGTCTTGAAGATTCATCAGAACCAAACTGATAAAATAGGTACCTACTCTTGGTATACAAACTGTAGGTATAGATGGACACAAAAGGGTGGTAGGAATATATAATTTCTCATGCAAATGCATACCACTTTATAAGTCATAGGTTTGCACATGCACCTGTATATTCCACCCAAGCAGTTACCTCTAAATGCTTATTTGTATGTTTGTATCAGTTCTCTGTTCAAATGTCACCTTTAAACCCTAAAAAAACAGGTGGGGGTGGGGGCAGACCATGAAATTGTGACTTTCAGCTAGATCCATCATCAGATGTTTTTGCTGTCAAAAGAAATGTTACAAACTCTCTGCTAGGATGCTGGGGAGAAATAGGGAAAGGGATTAAAGTAGTTTGAACTGAAGTTTAATTGTATCTTTCCTATCACACTCACCATAGGTCAGCATGGAGGCACTGAGATTAAACAGAGTTTCAAAGAAAAGTAAAAAAAAAATCATTTTAATATCATCTGTCCTTTGAAGTACTATATTCTCTTTTAGAAATGAAATAGTCATTGAAGTAAAATATGCCTTAACCTGAAAGTGTTGGTCTGTCTCTGATCAAACTTAAAATACCTTTCTGCAACCTATATTTAATTTCTCTGTCACTGTACTTTCTCAGTCAAATCTCTCTTCTTTCTTTTTTTAATCTTCCAACTGTTACAGTTGTATTTTAGCTGATACCTATGGCAGGGGGGAAAAAAGGAAAATTCATTCCTGCCTTTTGTAAAGATCTTACCATTTAGAATAGAAAAAACCAAACAATCAACTGATATTTGTGGATGAAGCAATTGGGGGATCAGTAAAAGCATGAGGATGGTGTATTTGACCCAAGTCTTATGATTTCCATTTAAATTGCTATTTTTTTCCTGCAAGACTTAAAAATAGGATGACAGCAAATCTTATATGCTTCTTAGACACAGACTCATGCACTAAGGTTGCCAAATATGTAAGTTAACACCAATAAGTCATCTGGAGAAAGACATTCTCCCACCTCCATTATTTCCTCTATTGCCAGATGTCTAAGGAGAATGTTATTTGGATAGTTTGAGTAGGACTTTTCCCCCTATGAACAGTTTACACCTATGCACAGAATTTCACATAAACATTAATTGTGCTTTGAATGTTGCCAGTCATCAGAATCAATTGCTTACATCTCTTGTTTAATATATGCATAAGCATACATATATTTAAAGCAAAATGAAGTTTGATTTGTGAGGTTATATTGATCAAATGTCCATGATAAAAAGGTCAAAACTCAGTAAGCATTCAGTTCTATCACTTGGTTTGTTAATGTTTTGCCCATAAGAAAGGATTATGTGGTTTTCTTTGCATGTCTGTGTATAACAAAATTAGGAAGATAGAAACACTCTTGTTTTCACATTCTTATGCATCAGCACTAGTTTCATTTTCCTGCCTCCATAGCACTTGGAAAGCACAGACACATAGGAGGCGTCCTTAAATTATTATAAAGATCTTGATAGATCACTTATTAGGAAGAAGCCAATATAGCTTTCCTGAAATGCCATGATTGCTCAAATACTCTTGCTGCCAATATAACCAAATAATGAGCTAGCCAAGATGCTTCTTAATGTTGTGGACATCTCCATTTTTTATAAGTTGGGATAATTAATGAATCTGATAACTCTCAATACTTCCTTTAAATATTGAGAATTAGGCTGAATAGTGTTAGAGTTGCATTCTGGATACATTTAGTGCTATTACTCAATATTCCAGTTAGCATATTTTCTATGCTATATGATTTCCTGCACTGTACTCTGAGTGCTTGCATTGAATTGGTAAGGTCTCAGTGGGAATGTATTCTTTTTTCCCCTCCCAGTTTTCTATGTTCACCCATTCCTTTGATCTTTGAGACATTCTCTCTCCCTCTCATTTTTATATCAGATGAAGAGGGGCTCTGAGAACTGAGAGATCAAAGGACTGTTGAAACAGAAGGGCTAGAAAATCCACAAAGCAGTAGAACAGCTGTGAGGTGAAAATAATAGTGTTAGTCAATTAATGGATTATTTTAAATTCTTCAGTTGGAAATAGAAAACAGATAAAGAGGAGACTGAACAAATGTGTTATGGGGACATAAGAGATGGAGCCTGAAGTCTCTAAGTCAGAGTACCTGGAGATTACCAAACATTAGACACTGTTCCTTGCTTTTGCCTCCCACAGAAAAGTCCTAGTTTTGTGAAATATTTCAGTTTTTCAAAATATTTCACAGTTACTTCAGAGATGTTTCTGAAGCTCAACTTATTTTTTGAAAAACAGTTGCAAAAGCATCCAGCATAAAAAATGTTTGAAATGCCATAGTAATTAATAGTACTTGCTTGATAAGATTTATCATAGTATTGGCCTAATAACTGTTGAGAAGCCATTTTAGTTTTGCACCACTGATTTTGATATTTCACTGGTATAAACTTGAGTGACAGCATGGTAAACCAGGACATATGTGACTATAAAATCTCAGGGATATGACCATCCTAGCTATATGCAAAAAGCTTGCAGTTTATTTTCAGAAGCTCTTGATATAGTTGTTTGAAGACTAAGGGTGCATCCAGACAAGTGTGCAACTGCCTCTTGCAGTGTCTCAAACCCCTCTGAGATGCTGCAAGCAGCACTTGTGGGAACAAAAAAATGTTTCCCGTGTGGCAAAATAAGGCCCCTGGATATCCAGGGGTCAGAAAATAGCCCGGGTGAAAAAAGTGAGACAGGTCCTGGACCATGCCTCAAAGCAACCCAGGAGTTGGTCCTCAAAGAGAGATGCTTTGGTTTCTGGCCAGAGTGTCTCTATCATGCTCCTGCTGCCCCAGCATGTGTGGCACGAATGCTTGCCATGCTGGCGCAAGCAGAAACGTGGCAAGGATCAGGACCCAGGAGTTGCCATGGGTAAGTAGGGACGTGGGATTGGTGGGGTTCATGGGGAGTGGTAGGGGGATATCAGGGGTATGGTGTGTGGCAGGGGGAATACTGGGGGTATGAAGTGTGGCAGGTGGGATGTGTGGTCTGTGGGTGGGTTTGTGGAGTGACTCAAGTGGGGGCTGCACACCTGCCCCCCCACCAGCCCATTTCCCGCAGCGCTGGTGGTCTCAGGCAGCATGCCTGTGCCCCGGCTGCAGCCAGGCTTTATATATCCTGGATGGAGCCGGCCTGGGTCTTGCAGCACTGCATCGCCACCAGCTTTGTACATGCTTAATGGAGCTCCTAGCTCACCGGGTGTGTGGGGTGTGGCTGGGCTGGGTGTGCATGTGTGGGAGCTTCCCCACTGCCTGCTCTTTGCTTTGTGGCTGAGCCCAGCCCCTCCACCAGCAAGGCAAGGGGAAGGGCTGCCTGCCTGGCTTCCAGAGCTATGAAGGGCAGGGAATCAGCTGCCACCTCCAGCAACAAGAGAGGGGAGAAGGGATAGGGAACTGAGCCAACATCACCTGCTCTCTGAGTCTGCTGCTGCTTCCCTCTCCTGTCTGCAGCTGCTTACCTGGCAGGGCTTGGAGCAGCGAGCTCCTTCACTCCCCCTCCCCTTCCATCCACACCTCCCTCCATCCCAGATGTCTGGGACACTGAAGCAGGGACAGGAGTCGTCACTGGAGGCTGGGGCAGTCCACCAGTTCCCTGGGCAGTGACTGCAGTAGCTGTCCCTGCTTCAGCATTCTGGGCAGCAGGGAGGGAGGGGGCGCTGCAGCATTGGGAGGAACGGAGGTCTGCCTGCTGCTCACTCTTGTGCTGCTTGATTGGGGCAGGGGAGTGTGTGTGGATAGAAGCAGGGTCTGAAGGAGGTCAAGACCCAAGCAAGCTTCATTCATCATATATAAAGATCAGGCCATGCAGCTAACAGGAGACGTGCCTCCTGGTCTGATCTAAAGCCACGCTAGCGAGCCATGCCATGCTGAGTCCCACCAGACACTGCCTCCCTGCACACACTAGGGGTCTGGCAATGCTGCCACCACAGGCAGGACCTGGCTGGTGCACAGGGATAGTGTGTCACTCCAAGACGGTTCCTGCCACAATATAAATGGCCCAGCCTGGCAGAGCGAGCGACCCCAGTGCTGGCAGGACCTAGCTCAGAGTGACATGCTGTCCCTGTGAGTGGCGCTGGCCCTCAGGTGACAGTGCTAGTAGCCCCTGGGCTGCAGAAGGGTGTGTGGGCTGTGCTGCACCCTGGAGGAGCTGGTAGCACCAGGCCCTGAGCACCCCACTCCCACTGCTGCTGCAGGGGGTTAGTTGTGGGCCCTGCATGGGGGCGGGCTGGGACCCTGCAGGGTGACTGAGACCCTACAGGGGGGCTGGGACCCTGCAGAAGACAGCTGGGGCCCTGCAGGGTGGGGACGGGGACAGGAGACCCACCCCTTCTGAGCAGGCCCCACCACACATATATAGAACAAAAAACTACTATATAAAATGTATGTGTGCATGTATAGTATGTGCATCTTGTATAATGATCTTTTGTTCTAATTGTAGAAGAACATGGACTTTGTGGTATTTTTAAAAAGTGGCTTTGGGATGCTGCTGCAGCAGTCCAGCTGGCACAAAGGGCTAGTGTCCCCAGATACCACTTGGCCAGGCCCCAGAAGTTTCTGTCTATGTTTTCATTCACTTACTGTGGGCTAAGGCCCACCCAGCTAACTAGTAGCCCGTTTTCACAGGGCTTCTGAGAGCAAATAGCCCTGAAATACTGGCTAGGGCAGATTTTTATACTGCTGGGGCCAACACCGGAGCTGGCCTGAGTCTCTAGTTCCCCCTGGCTGCAGAACCAGACAGGGTTATTTTTCCCCAAGTGGTACAACTTGCCCCACACCAAAGTGCATGTCAAGGCAGGTGTGCTGAGGCAAAAAGCCCTGGCTCAAATTTGTGCCATTTCTATTTGAGCTGCTGCAAGTGCATGTGCCTGCATATGTGGATGAACCCTCAGACAGAAAAAATGCCATTTTAACTTTTAATTGATTCAAAAGCTGATAGTGAATACATTTCCAATGTAAATCAGTTTAAGAACAATCATTTCAGCTTAAGTCTTTTAACAATTGTAATGTTTTCTTTCATGCTGCATTCAAGTCAGGTGTGCACTTCACCTTTCCAAATATCTGAATTTTTAGGGAAAAAGGAATACCTGACTTAAAATATATATAAAAAATTCCAAAGAAGTGCCATCAGTCATCCTTCAGTGATGTTTTAAAGCTCTTAATATACCCCTGACAATCAAAATTGGGATTCATAATTGGCTTTAGTTTGATAAGGCTCTGCTGTGGAGAGGCAAACAAGATGTGGGTAATTAAACAGGTAAGAAAAGATGCTTTATTCAACTGTAAGGAATTTCAAAAACCATGTGCACATAAAGGACTAAGTCACTTTTAATCCACACCCTTCTGCATGTAACAAAAATCTAAATAAAAAAATACACTGAAAGCTGAGAGAGAAGGTTTATTTGTCTCCATAAAATGTATGACAAATACAACTTGGTTGCCAATCAAAAGTTTTTAAGAACATTAAGACTGTAAATAGATCATACACTTACCACACAATAATTAGAAGATTATAAGCAAAAAAAAACCTAAGTATCTGAAAGACTGGTTGATCTAAGTTAAACAAAACTTTGCAAGTTCAGGAAAAACGTGCAGATGAATCACTTCATATGTGAAAGTTAAGGAGTTTTTCACCCTTGACTTTCTGGATATTATCTGTTCCCTCTTATCTTAGAGTGCATTTCAAGTCTGAATCAGAGGATTTGCACCTTCTAAATCAACTGAAGTCTTGAATGAACCCATGTATAAATATACAAATTGCATTTCTTTGATACTGATATGCTCCAGGTTGGATGAGGATTGATTTCTAGAAAAGGGCAGAGAATGTGTGCCCCAGTTCCTCATGGCAGATAATGTCTATGGCAGATGTTCCTCATGGCACATAACCAGCCCTTATGTTTTCTATAACCTTAGAATGCAAATGAGTAGCAAGGGCTATACTTTTAGATTTTTTTGTCAGAAACATTTTGAACTATATAATTCAATGCTCAAGAAAATAAATATTTCTCTGTTTTTTAAAATTGAGGAAGGTTATAAGTATCTGTAAGAGAAAGCCCAAAGGCTCCTGTTACTTTGAGAAAAACTGCATAAGGAATGTCTACAGGTAAGTGCAGGCCACTGAACATGGGCTGGTTGCAAAAGAGTAGGCAGCCAGGATGTGAAAGAGAGGCACATACCTACTGCAGAGTGAGCTGCATAGCAATAGGACAAAGCTCCAGGTAGACAGAAGGAGAACAAATACAGTTCAGCCAGAGAAACAGCAGTAGGCCGCTCGTTAAAATGAGAGGACACACCTGCACCCAATCAGGGGAACACCTGACCCAAAAAAAGAGGAGCTCGGGGGATATAAACCAAGGTCCTAAAGCTGAGCTATCATTATAGGCCTGAACTCTGCAAGGAGCAGAGCTCCTGTAGCTCAGACTGGCAAGGAGTGGAAGCTGAAGGCCAGATGATGTACTCTCAGGAGCTAAGAGAACCAGTGAGTGGGGAGGTGGATTTGGTAGCAAGGTGGTAACTCAGAGGGAACTTTAGGTTTTCTGTTACAAGTGGTTTCTTTTAAATTTTATTTCTTTCAAGTGGAAGACCTGATTGTGCCTGTAGGGGTGGTTAGGAGGCTATGCAATGATGCTGTAGAGGCACTCAGGGTTTTGAGCCCTTGTAAGGGGCAGTGAAAAGAGGCTGGGCCATTGTTGAGAGGATAAAGGCCTACCCAGTGGAGTTGAAGACTGAGAGGAGCTGAAACTAGGAAGGGGCCAGTGGCCCAAAAGTGGGCTGTGACTGGGAGGGTCAGATGGACAGGCTATCTGTGAGAGAGACAGAACCTGAGCCCTGAGAGAGAGAGAGAGAGAGACAGAGGGACTGAGAAGTTGAGCCAGAGTAAACAGGCCCAGACTAGACATCTACAGCCAGAGTAATTAGCAAGCTAAGACCAAGAGGGCTGATGCCTGTACAGGAAGATGGATGACAGAGTGACATCTGCAAGGCATAGGCATGGCTACAGAGGAGGCTGTAGGCTATGACTAGTCCTTAAGGTTTAATCGGTGCCACTAAGATCACATGCAGTTCCAACTGGGCATATGAGCCACCTGCAGGGAATAGGGCAAGGTTCTGTTAGCAGACAGAGGACCCAGAGACTGAAAGTTTGGTTGAGTCTGTTAGACACCAGGGAGATAACTCCAGGACTCCGAGGAAGTCTTGCAAAAAACATGGATGATCAAGGCATGGCAGCTGAGATAGAAAGGAGGGTATACAGGAATGGCAGGATTAGGGTGGCTCCTAGAGGTCATCACAGCTACCCTCAGGGACAAACCTGCTACTCTCTCCATAATTTAAGTCTAAGAATTGATGCATAGTTAAGCATTAAATATCATGTAAGGTCTGGCATTGTACTTGTGCAGTATATTTTCAATCTATACTAGAAATCTTGGCCTATACTGCTAGGGAAGATTAAAGTACAGGCATCAAGGGAGAAAATCGGGAAGGCTTAGGCATAATTTGAGATGCAACTAGCAAGGGATGTAAAAGGTAAGGATTTTACAAGTATGTCTGAAGTAAAAAGACCAAGGGAAGTTCAAGTCTCTTACTGAATGCATAAGGACATTTCGTAACTGATGATGCAGAGATTCTTTAATACCTTTTATACTTCTGTCTTCATGAATAAGGTTGGCTACCAGATGACAGTAAGGATCAGGGAATAGATAAACAGCATAGGGTAGTGCTAGAGCAAGAACAGGTTAGACATGACTTGAAGAAACTGTATGTTTCATGTTGGTAGGACTGGACAAATAACTGTAGGAATTGGCTGAGGTAATTTTAGAGCCATTTTCTCAAGAATGGCAATCATCTTCAAGAATTCATAGAGGTCAGGTGAGGTCCCAGGTGACTGGAAAGGGCAAATATATAGTGCCCATCTTTAAGAAAAGGAAGAAATTATAGACTTCTTAGTCTGAACTTAATACCAGGAAAGATCAGGTCATCAAGGGGTCTATTTCTATGCACCTGGAGCAGAATAAATTGATCAGGAACAGCCAACATGTATTCACCAAGAGAAAGTCATACCTGATCAATTTGATTTTTCCTTCTATGATGAAGTGACACACCTCTGGATAGGGGAAAAGCAGTGGATGAGAGAGACTGATTTTTAGTAAGCAAAGTGTCAAAAACCTATAACATTTTCATTAGTAAGCTAAGGAAAACAATAAATGAAAGTACTTTAAGGTGGATACATAAGTGGCTGGCTCATCATGCTTAATGAGTAGTCGTCAATGGCTTCTTGTCTATTTCAGAGGAGGCATTGAGGGGGGTTCCCCAGGGGTTTGTTCTGGGTCTAATGTTGTTTTAATATCTTTATAAATTGGAGGATGGGATCGAGTGCATACTTAGCAAATTAACAAACAACATCAAGTTGGGTAGAGTTGACAACATTTTGCATGTTAGAGTCTAGGGTTTATAATGGCCTTGGTAAATTGGAAAAATGTTTTGAAATGGGTCAAATGAAACTAAATAAGGACAAGTGCAAAGCCTTGCACTTGGGATGAGATACTTGAATGCACAAATATAGACTAGAGAATGATTGTGTCAGGTGCTTATACGTGTCAGGGAGGCTGCTTCAATGTGCAACAGACTCTATTAATCAAGTCTGCTGGAGTATGCTAATTACTGTGCTCCAGCAGATCCCAGCATCATGTGTATCAGAATCCCTATGCTGAAAAATGGTGGCAGGGGCACATTAACTAAAGGTCATTTGAGCTTCAGTTAAACCATTCCCAGCACCACTTTTTTAAATTATTTTTTAATTTTTTTTTTTTTCCTGTGCAGGGATGCCAATACATGAGATGCTCCGGATGCTTTGTTTAGAGTTGCTCTGAGACCTGCTCTAATTAAAGTGCCCTCCCACTCCTGGAGTACATGTATAAGTCCCCCTAGAGGCTGCTATACTGCGGAAAAGGACCTGGGGGTTACAGTGGACCATGAGTTGAATGAGAGCCAACAGTGTACTCTGCTTTAGTTGCGAAAAAGGCCAAAACCTTAATTAAATTTAATAGAAGCATCACTTGCAAGTATAGAGTAGTGATTCTCCTGCTCCATTAAGCACTTGTGAGATCTTACCTGGAAAATGTTATCTAATTTTGGATCCCACACTTCAAGAAAGATGTAAATTAAGCAGAGAGTTATTAAATATTATTAAGGGCCTGGAAAATGGGGCTGATAAGAAACTAGCATTTTTTTCATCTGGAAAAGAGAAGGCTAATGGGGTGGATTTAATTATTTTCAAATGCTTGAAGGGTGATTACAAAGAGGGTGGGCCATTCACTGTAGCCTCAGGAGATAGGACTAGGAACGATGACTTCACATTTCCAAATGTTGGCTGTCAGGCAAAACTTTCTCCCTGTGAGGGAAGTTCATTATTGGAACCGACTACCCAAAGAGGTTGTGAAACATGCATCCTTGGAAATTTTCAAAAGCGGATAGAAAGATACTTAACTGGGATAGGTTAGGGATAAATATGCCTTGAGCCAAGGAGTTGGACTAGACTATTTCTAAAGTTGCATTCCAACACCACTGTTTTTTTGATTCTATGGAAAGTAAAGACTAAAAAATATTACCATGAAAAAAGGCAATGGATGTAACATTCTCAAATGCTGCTAAACCTTTATATGCCTGTAAGCCACAGTACAGCCTTACAAATATTTATTATTTTTCCCTTGTAAGACCTCTGAATTATGCTAGTAGTGTTAATCCCATACTGCCCATAATGTAGGTGGGATTTAGGCAGAATTGGGTGTTTGAGTTTAAAATTGCATTCCTGAATCCATCTCCATACTGTTGCTGCCTGACACTGAAGGTGTCTACTTCACAGGCATTGTAGTGTTTTACCTTAACCTTCTCCAGTTGCCAAAGTTATGCTTCAGTGAATGCCCAAAAGTTCCTCACATTTGACTGCTCTGAACAGCTTGACTTGTGATATAGGGGCAGGGTGCTCTTCCTAAATTCCATAAGAGGCTAAATCCAGCTGGAATGCTTGGAGCTCTCCACCATAATCAGGGTGCTGCTTTCTTCTGAAACAAGAAGATAAGTTAGGGACTATATTCTTCTTTTTATACAGTAGATTGGCAGCTACAGCATTTGCCCAAGATGTGGAAGGCACAAGTTCAATTCCATCCTTTCCACAATGGGGTTCAAACTCGCATCTCCTACCACTTTGAGAGTACTCTAATCCATGGACTGTTGACTATGCAGGAATGGGAGCACTGTTTAACCCTCCAATTGAAATTCTACCACTGTGGGGGAGGGGGAGAAATAAATAATTAATGTCCCAGACAGAGGATGCAAGGTGGACCATGACTCTGCAGGCTAGTTTTTATGGGTTCTGGTCCCTTTTCCAAAAGCTGTCTATACATTTTACATTACAGTGGACCAAAAAAAAAAAAAAAGCAAACAAAACTCACCACACTATAACATGTGGTTAGATCTTTCTGCTTAATTAGTTCATGTATTTCTTTATATATAATTAGTGCTTAAATAGCTTCCATTTATTTAGTAACACTGCATATTTCCCCCACAACTCACATTTTTTTTCACTCAAACTGTAAATGGCATGCTAAAACAACTCATCTGCTTATGCTATATTTTAGGTTATGCTGCATCTAAATTCAGTTATTTAATCTGAGACGTCTAATATGTATGTATTACCACATGTTGTTCCTAAACTTATTTCACAAATTTATAGGCAAAAATATAACTCAAACTATGCCCCTAGTTTCTGATTTATTAGCCTGATCTTTATCACATGACTTTATCCCAAGTCAGTCCACAAACTGCATTAATGCACTTTAATGCCTGCATGTATAGATAGATGTTGGCCTCAACCTGGTTACTGTGCAGTAAATGCATGTGTAAATCCACTTGCCATGACTTTTCTTTTCTCCCATTTTTTTATGTCACACTTTATCTGGCTACCTATCACAAAGCAAATGTTAAATCTTCTTACATTCCACAAGGCATTTGGAATGTAGCCACTGCTTCACTTGCTTGGACTGTAGCAAGTTCACTGGGCTCCTGGGAGGTGCAAGCACTAAAGTAAATCAGCAAATATTTAACTTTTTTAACCCTTTTAAAGGGTGTAGTTAGTGTGCAGAACCTGCCTGGTTCAGAATTTCACATCAGCTCTTGAGTTGTTTTTCATGGCTTTCCAAAAAAAAAAAAAAAAATTCTTAGGTGAGCAAATATTTTTCCTTTCTGTCTATACTCCTAGATCTAACACCATGAAATTGGCACTTACAAGCTACCCCAAATCTTCTCATTCACTTCTTGTTTACAGTTGCTGTCTTTTTAACACTGTTAGCAAGATACCTTTTTAGTTATGCAGCCCACCCTCAAGCTTTTCAGGTAAACTGCACCAAAACTGTTAGAGAATGTAAAACTCTCTAGATTAATTGTATGCAATATTAAACAATTAACAGAAAACAACCATTTGCATTTTAATAACATTGTAACCATCTGGTAAATGAATTCATTAATCTTGATTAGCCTGGTATCGGAGGCTGGCATGTGGCGTTCAGTGATGTGTGCACTGTTAAAGAAGACTTTAAGTCACGTTTGGCATAATTTGCTCCAGCAAAGGACTACAAGGAAATAGTAAGCCAGGCTTTACTAATATTATGTAAAATGCTGATCTGTAGACACAATAAAAAATAAAACAATTGAAAACAAACAAATAGCCTTTATGTTTAAAAACTACTTGGGGTTGTGACATCAAGCAACCCAGATACTTCATTCCTGCCTTAAAAGGCAATGGTTAAAAAAGCACTACTGTGCAAGACAAAGGGGAATGTTACCACTAGGTTGGTGCATCCTGAAGTAATGGGGGCTGAATATAGCTAAAAATAGCAGCTGATTTTACAAACTTGAAAGGTCATGGAATTAGATCTTGGCTCCTCTGCTCAGCACAGAAGTCAAGCCTGCCTTGGACTTCCCACGTGAGAGAGATCAAAGAGCTTCCATAACCAGACAGTTTGGATATGACAGAGTTCTTGGATTTTTTTTCCTTTTCTTATAAGCCTCAGAGCTGGATCCTTTTTGCCTTTTAAATACTGCATAGCAGATTATTCTGCATCTTCTACTTCGCTAAAATCTCCTTTGATGTAGATGGCTGGTCTCAGCAACACATTCTCTGATGCTCAGAATTTGACTTGACTTGTGAACATGATCCAGTGTTTGGTTTTTGTTTTGTTTTGTTTTTCTTTTTTACTTGATCGTGGCCTGCTTCTCTTTTTGAAGGAATTGTGACAATACAGCAGTGTTAGATATGCATGACAGTTACTTTACCCTGGCTAAAACCATTCCTCAGGCAAACAAGGAGAGCCATTGAAGTCCATACTACCTCTTACCTCATTATTAATACTAAGGAATGAAGCAGGAAACGGAAAAACAGTCATACCTTTCTTTCAACACTGTGTACCTAGATCACTAAAACCCAGTCAGCCTAAAATTAACATGATTCACCCCTGGAATTTTTGGCTGTTCAGTCTATGGGTTCAGCTATTCTACACAAGTAAAGCCTGTAGTTGGAGGTCATATGAAGCTCTACTGCCCCATAGAGTGATCTAGAAGACCTTCCTGCTTGGGAAACAGCCCTCTAGAGTAGTGGTCTTCAACCTTTTTTTTTGTACCAGGACCCATTTGTAAATATTGATGGCCAGTCCCTACCCAGTACCCCTCACTCCTAACCCACTATCCCCAGCCCCCAGATATGTAGAGCAGGGGTGGGTGTGGGGGGTAGGAGGAGCCTGAAGCAGCCCCTTGCAGGCTGGAGCTGTAGTTTCCCATGGCTTCCCACACTTTTCTCCTTTAAGGAGAATCCATTTTTAAAGTTTGTCTGCAACCCTCTCATATGTTCTTGTGACCCACTTTTGGGTTGCAACTCAGAGCCTGAGATGCTGCTCTAGCACTCCCCAACTGAGAGAAGGGAGCATGCCTGTTGCTTGTCACTTTCTGGGCTTCAATTTACTTCACTTCTCTTAGTGCACTGGATCTCCTTGGGTGAATCGGAGTCTAACAAGGTACCATCTACAGGGGTGGCCATAAAGCCAGACTACTCCCTGGCCTCTGGACCTTCCTGGTCTCACTCTCTCAGTCCTTTTCTGGGCCTGGGAGGAGGCTTGGAACTCCTGGGCCTTTGGACCCTTCTGGTCCCATTCTCTGCCCCTCTCTGGGCATGGACTTTCTGGTTGGTCTCATACTCTGCCTCGCTCTAGGACTGGACCCTCTTTTCCTTCCTATTCTGCCAGGGTGTGGTGCCTTAGCCTTCCCCCTTCAAGGCAGTGGTAGCTGAGGCTCTCAGGTGCTCCATGCTCACCTTTCCCTGGGGTGGCTCACAAGTGGCATTTTTTTTTTTTTTTTTTTTGGATGTTGCACTGCCACAGGCAGTTCCACCATGCTAACCAGTCCCAACAGGGTGCAGTTCCAGGTCTTACCCAGGATCAACTCTCAGGCCCTAGCATCAATCACTAGGGCCTAGCTGTTTTACCTGGGCACTTCACTTCTCCTAAGTACTCCTAGGTATCATAGTTGCAGCCTCTGATGTCACATGCCCCTCCTGGGCCATGGGCTTCCAGCCCCAGTCCTTGCCCCTCTTGGCATAATGTTTAATCTAAGCCATTGGGTTCCAGGGATGGGGGACTCACTCAGACCTCCATGCCTTTGGGATTCTGTCCTCAAGTCGCCATTCAGCAGAGACCAGTGGGGTGATAAACCGCTTTATGTTTATTGGGAAACAGGATTCAGCAACGCTCACACTCACAGCTTGCAGGGAGACCAGCACCAACCAACTGCACCCACAGGGCATCAGGGGGAGAGACTGGGTCATCCCACTGCTGGCCCCTTAAAGGCAAATTCCATATACCACACTTCAGCTGCAGACCTCTGGCCCCCTTGGCCCTGGCTCAGTCCAGTCTCCTCTGGGCCCTCTGACTCTGGCCCTGCTTCAGGCCAGTGAGGCCCATGGGTCTCTACAGTGGTCTTCTCAGATGTTTTGAGCCTGGCCCTGCTTGGGACCAGTGAGACCCCACCAAAGGTCTCCAAAACTAGCCTTGCTCTCTGGGCTCTGGACCTCTCCCTGGGTCCCCAACACTTTGCCTCTCTCTAGGCCCAGTCACACACTCAGCACTACCCAGAGCTCTGAACCCCTCACTCACTGGCTCACCAGGAATCTCCTCCTCTCCTTTGTTTCCTTTTCAAATGGTTCACAATATGGGGGTTTTGGAGGAGCTGAGACCCCCCTCATAAGAGACAAGAGCCCCCAGCCTGGCCCCATACCTTTCTAAGCAGCTCAGGTGATGGCTCATTCTGGCTGCCACCATCACAGACATCTTCCCAAGAGTGGGACTGTAATTTGAACCCCATTCTCAAACCTCCAAACTGCTGCAGGCATCACTCTTCTTGCTGGCATTTCAGAGCTGCAGCCATCCTGCTCAATAAATGTTTCTACTGGCTCAACTCTACCCTGGGCTTGTATCTAGTCTAAGTCTTGCCCACCTCCTGGGTCAGGTGACACTACAATCAGCCTGGTCATGCTTGCAGGTGGCTTCTCCTGAATAGTCATAATTGCCATCCTGCCACAGCTTGCCTGCCTGCTCTTAAAGTAGCAGGAGCTCCAAGCCCCCTCCTACACAGGTTCATTGCTTCACGTATTGCCTAACTTCTTATGGTCTCTGTTGGGATGCATCCTATCTCCAAGAGGAAGCAGTATCTTGTGTTCTCTAGAGTATGCAGTGAGAGAAGAAAGGCTCCTTATCTTGTCTTTTTCTACCTGAATGCATACCCATGCATGAGCTGGGCGGTGGGGCTGTGCAAAACAGAAGCGTTCTGTTTTGACCAGCATTTTGACATTTTGACAGAAGTGTTTCATTTTGACTTTCGTTTTGAGTTGAAACGGCTGTTCCATTTCATTCCATCCAAATGTTTTGCCATTTCAACCCTGTTTTGACGTTTTGCCCAAAGGATATAATGGGGAAAGGCAAAACAGGCTATAACTTTGTCATTTCTAGCCAGATTTGGATGGAACACGCAGAAATGGTAGCCCATTCTGATGGCATGAGGTGTGCCAAGTTTCAAGAAGTTAGGTGCAGGGGGTTAGGAGAAACTGTACCCCAAAATCTTGAGAGCAAAACTCATGTCACGTGTATGTGTTAAGTCACAGTAGGGTCCAAACTGCAGGGATGCTAGCCCCTGGTGAGGCCACAAAGTCTGCTGGGTTTCAAGGAGATAAGTGCAGGGGTTTGGGGGAAACTGCACCTCAAGCTGCAGACAAGCAAAATGCGTGACATGGGTGCTTGTGCAACTGTGTCTATCTTGGGGCATGGGGGGATGGATGGGGGGACTACTGCAGGCCTGGAAGCTAAGCTACTGTGTTACCAGTTACCAATGAATCATGATTCACTCACGGACCAGCTCAATACACAGTACCTAGCTACTACATAATGACTTAATGAGCATGGATTAACACCTACAAAACCACAGACCAAGGAGAGGAAATAATCAATACAGACAATCAACTGCCGTAAGACAGACACAGTCAGTTGCACAAGCATCCGTGTCACAAGTTTTTTCTGTCAGCAGCTATGGGTGCAGGGTCCCAGAACCCCCCTACACCTATTCCCTCAACAGCTGGCAGGCCTCATGGTCCTGGCAGGGGCTAGCAGGCCTGCAGCTTTCACCCTGCTGAGCCTTAACCCACACAGTCTCACCCATGTCATGAGTTTTGCCTGTCATCAGCCAGAGGTGCAAGGCCCCAGAAGTGAGACTTCCCCTGCACCTGTCTCCTTGACAGCTGGCAGGCTTCAAGGCCTCAGCAAGGGCCACCACCCCTGCAGTTCTGACCCCGCTGTGGCTTAACACACACATGACATGAGTTTTGCTTTCAAGAATTTGGGTGCAGTTCCCCCCGAATCCCTACACCGATCTTCTTGAAACTTGGCAAGCTTCATGCTCTCAGCAGAGGCTACCACCCCTTCAAGTTTCATCAACATCAGAGAAAAACCAACAACATTATAGATATTTTATTTATTCTCCATTATACCCTATGGCTGGAACTCCGAAATGGCTCCGAAGCTTTTCCAAAGTGGTTCAGAAGCTCTGAACCACTTCAGAAAGCCTAACAAAGCCAGTGCTTCGATCCAGACATGCTGCTTCAGATGCCAGAGCTTCTTCAGATCCGAAGCACGGTCCAAAGCCTTGCAGAGCCCTAGCCAGCGGGGCCAACAATATGCTGGCATGCATCAATTGATGCATATCTAGCAAAACCATTGCAAAGAAGTGATTCTCCTGCTCTACTCGGCTCGACTCATCATTGGTGAGACAGCAGCTGGAGTACTGTGTCCAGTTCTGGGCTTTGCACCTTAACAAGGATGTGGTAAAGCTTGAGTCCAGAGAAGGGACACTCATATGATCAGAGACTTTCATGGCAAGCCATATGAGGAAAGGCTGAGGGACCTGGGACTCTTCAGTCTGAAAAAGAGAAGGCTGAGAGGGGACTTGGTAACAGCTTACTGCTACATTAGAAGTGTACATCTAGGGTTTGGTGAACAACCGTTCACCAGGGCACCCTTGGGGAAAACTAGGAGTAATGGTCACAAACTCCTGGAAGATCGTTTCAGACTCATTTCAGGCTCAACATTAGGAAACACTACTTCACAACTAGGGTGTCCAGACTGTGACCATTACTCCTAGTTTTCCCCAAGGGTGCCCTGGTGAATAGTTGTTCGCTGAGCTCTAGATGTATGCTTCTGATGTACGCCTCTGGCTGTGGCTGCAGCTAGGGCACAGCCATGCTGTCTGATGCCACCAGTGCCGCGGGGAGTGTGCAGAGGGTGGCGCAGGCATGTACTGGCCCCTGCTCGAGCCCCTCCACAAAGTGCATGGTGGGACCTGGCCTGGCATGGCTTACTAGCTAAGCTTTGGACCAGACCGGGAGGTGCAGCTCTGGGACTCGTGGCTCCTGCTAGCTGTGCAGCCCAGGCCAGGTTGTGCTGGGTGTGTTTTCAATGGGGCTCAGGCTGTAATGTACGGATGCAGCGCTGTGCCTACAACAGGCCATGGTGCATCACTGCCTGAGCCTCATGGAAAACACGTCCAGCATGACCTGGCCCAGGCTGGGCAGCTAACAGGAGCTGCATGTCCCAGAGCCGTGCCTCCCAGTAGAGTTCAGAGCCACACTAGCAAGCTGCACCAGGCCAGCTCCCACCATGCGCCTCCTCCCTGCACAAGCCGTGGGTTCCGCAGTGCTACTGCCAGAGGCAGGATATGGCTGGTGTACAGAGACAGCATGTTGATTCAAGCCAGCTCCTGTTGCCATGGAAACAGCCCTGTCTGGTGGCATGACCAGCCCCAGTGCCGGAAGGACCCAGCTAAGAACGA
This sequence comes from Alligator sinensis, assembly GCF_000455745.1. Lineage (NCBI taxonomy): Eukaryota > Metazoa > Chordata > Crocodylia > Alligatoridae > Alligator > Alligator sinensis. The sequence continues at coordinate 31,545 of NW_005843062.1, forward strand.
CGCATTGTCCCCATTGGTGGCGCCAGCCCCCAGGTGACAGTGCAAGCAGCCCCTGGGCTGCAGAAGGGTGTGCAGCACCACAGCAAGCTGGGCCAGGCTAGCAACAAGAGGCACAAGTGGTGCCACATCTGAGCAACTTGGGGCTGTACCACACCATGGGGGGTGCTGGCAGCAGTAGGTCCCGGCAGCCCACTCGTGCTGGTGCTGCAGGGGGTGAGTTGTGGGCCCTGTATGGGGGGAGCTGTGGCCCTGCAGGGTGACTGAGACCCTGTGGGGGGGGCTGGGACCCTGCAGGGGGCAACTGGGGCCCTATTGGGGGGTGTAACTCTTGGCTTGGGTCAGGCCAACTCTCAGGATCTCAATATTGCGCTGTTAGACGGGAGGGTGTAACACAATTGCACATATACAAACGCACACAAATCAATTAGGTGCATACACATACACACTACCAGCCTAGGCACATGCATACTTATTACCAATTCAAGCACATACACTATACACCCCAAATTTAGACACAGAGCACTAATTTGTATATCATGCACACAATGCCATATATATATGTATACACACACACACTCTCACTAGCAACTCAGATACACACACGTTCAAAATAACCAGTCTAGGTTTATGCACACCTATCACCAGTTTAAGCCCATACATGCTACACACACCACATTTAGACAGAATCAGTTACCACTTACCAACACCTGCACATTCAATACACATACGTGGATTACTAATTCATATACCACACACACACACACAGACACACACACACACACACAATGATATCTATATATGTGTATATATATGTGTATTCACTAATTCATACACATACCACCCACCTACACATACACACAGGTGAGTTCCTAAATTGAGTGTTGTGATGTGTATGTATGCATGTGCTTTGTGTACTTGGGATACCTGGGGAAAGGTTAAGTTAGGAAAGTAGAAGTGTAGGGAGTTAAAGTTACTGGAAATGAAAGTCACTGGGATTAGAACCAGTAGACTAGAGGGGCCTGGACTGAAGAACTGAGACTTGGGGGTAACTTTAGGTTAATTGGTCTTAACTGATTAAAAGACAACACCCAAAGCCTGCAGAACAGGGAAGTATGCTGGCATAGAGGCTGGGTCTGGAGCCAGAGCTACGGGGAAGCTGAAAAGGTGGATGGGGAGAGGGAAAAATGGGACTAAGGGAAAGTGTGTGTGTTAAAGAGGGGCTCTGGGTATGGGAAGCCAGAGGATGGCTCTGGGGCAGCTAGAGAAGTATTGGTGCTGGAAGCTGGAGCAAACCACAGGAGCTGAGAAGCTGAGGCGGGGGGGGGGGGCCCGAAAAACAGGAGGGGGACAGAAGAAAGCAACAACTCGGGGTTGCAAATTACAGTGGTTTTATTGAACAGGGGAGATGGTGACACAAAACCAAATTGGTTCCCTTGCACCCACCCACCCACACTGGCAGCAGGGGTTAAAGAGGTTTGGTGCAGGTGTAAGGAGTGACCTAGAAACCACTATTCAAAGACGAAGCAGAAGAGAATGTTATGTAACGAATGCCCATCTGCAATGATAAGGAGGAGACAGTCTTAGATAAAGGGGGCTTGAAAACAAAATAAGAAACAGAGTACTGGGTTATAGGGCTCATTAAAATACTAAAAATCACGCCCCTAGGTGGGGAAAAATATGCTAATGAAACATACATGTATGTAAATGAGATACATGGCTAAAACACAGGTATGGAGACATGCTCAGTAAAGAACTCCTTGCGTCACTCCTTTATAACCAATCAGCAAATAAGGATGCTTATGAAGTCTCAAAAACTCCTGTATAAAAGATGCTTAGAAATAGTAATCTGGTGTGCTTGTTACGTGAAATTATTCCGCTCGCACCTTTTATTGCTAGCAATAAACTTTCATTGTACTTTCACCCCTGGTATCTTTATTGGCCTTTGCATACCGGGCACGATCCCAGACTTGAGCTGGGGCTCAACACAGGGGCTGAAGTCCACTAAAGTCCAAGAGGAAAGAGAGAGATGGAGAGAGAGGCCAAATTGTAGGAGGAGGTGTGCAGGTAATATCTACCTATCCAGGCTGGAAAGGGGTCCTTGCCCAGTAGGTATTGTCCAGAGGGGGGGTCGCCGGCAGGGCCTCTGGGTGGATAGGCGGTGTGGCAAGGGGCTGGTCCAGATGGAAATGG
>NW_005843062.1:34125-47279 GCF_000455745.1 Alligator sinensis
ATGGGATGCCCAGGCAAAGGACAGAAGATGGAGGCTTGACATATAAAATAGAAACTTGGCATGACTTTGATTCACTTACAGACACAGGCCTAAACCATACGCTATCCATATGAAACAATAAAAATCAATACGAAAATGATAATACAATATACAACAGTGGATATCCAAAACCAAAAACTTGCTAGCAAAATAAAAATGTTTAAAACTTATCCTACAGCTTAGCTTACTTATATTTATTTATAGGGAAAGGGAGGGAGAGAAAAAGTCAGAAATGATTGGGGAAGGGGAGGGAATGCATTTTAAAATAAATAAATAAATAAAAGAGAAACAGGGATTTTGCTACAGGGGCAGTCCATGTGCGGTGTGGGGGGCTGCACTCTGTGGGGGGAAGGGGACACACCCCTCCTGAGCAGTCCCCCCAGACCTACCCACATACTGACCCTGCATGCCCCCTACATCCCTCCATACCCAGCTACTCACATGCCCTCTTGCATCCCCCCTTATCCCCCCCCATCACACTCCCATCTTGTGCGAAGAAAACCAAAAGCACGCATCAACACAAATAGATATTTTGATTTTATTTTACACTGGTAAGTCTTCCAAATTGCTTGAACATTGTAAATATATCAATAAGACATTGCCCAACTGATCCATCCCTTTCTCCCTGTGTGTATGTGTGTACAGTGGTCTTTTGTTCTAATTGTGAAAGAACATGGATTTTGGGGTATTTTTAAAAAGTGACTTTGGGATGCTGCTGCAGCAGTCCAGCTAGCAGAAAGAGCTAGTGTCCCCAGATACCACTTGGCCGGGCCCCAGAAGCTTCTGCCTATGTGTCCATTCACTTACCTTGGGCTAAGGCCCATCCAGCTAAGTAGTAGCCTCTTTTCATGGGGGCTACCCCAGAAGCTCCTGAGAGTAAGTAGCCCTGAGCTGCTGGTCAGGACAGCTTTTTATACTGCTTGGGCCAGCACAGGTACTGGTTCCTGGCTCTAGCTCTCCCTGGCTGCAGATCTGAGAGGAGCCAGGCAGAGTGATTTTGCCCCAAGTGGCACAACTTGCCCCTCACCAAAGTGCATGTCCAGGCACATGCACCGAGGCAAAAAGCTGCAGCTCAATTGATGCCACTTCTATTTCAGTTGCTGCAAGCGCATGTGTTTGCATGTGTGGATGCGCCCATAAATGCAAACTTTGAGTTATGAGTGGTACTGGTCACCTTAGCACATGCACAAACAACCACATGCACTCACTCATTCAAACCTATGTCATTTAAACCCATGTAGTATAGTGTATAGTAGCTGATGTAGTGATTGTGAGAGCATTGGTGTCAATATATCTACCTGTCCAAGGCCCTGGAGTCTGCTGTCAATGGTCAGCTTCCTTCAAGGTGATGTCTTCTCCAAAAGGGGGTTGTCTGCTTGACTTCCTGTCTTAGTAGGTCAGGTGCTGGACAAGAGGGCGTCACTGAGGGTCATGCTTCACTGCCTTTTATTCCTTTCTGGCAGACTTGTGTGATCTCCCAGCATCATCTTCGCTGCCCAATCCAAAGATCACTGTCCCACATGGGTTTTGAGTAGTACATGACACCTGTTAGTCACAGGGGGCTCTGCCTGCTGGCACCTGAAGTTTCAGGAATCTACCCTTGACTTAATGGCTGTATTGTCATGGGTTACAGGAATAGTCAGTAAGGGGGGTGCTCAGTACCAGGAATTAGTTCCTTGGCTTCATTAGCCTAAAGTGGCTTGTAGAGTGGAGTTTTGTAATGGAAAGTTCCTTTGGCTAGGCTATTGTCATTTAATTACCTACTGATCACCATACACTCGCATTCACTCAAGGGACCATCCAATATAGCAGATTTTATCACTTGACAATTACAATTTCAATGCAGTTTTTAACAGTGGTCCAGGGTGCAACTTTATTCTACAGGGAGTATATTCCTTAAGGGTTTAAAAGTATAAAATACAAAATGCCATGGTAAAGATGAGACAGATGAAATATAACAATGCACTGTGAGAAATATATAAAAATGCAGTGTGAGGTAGTGAAGATCACAAGTTACTGGGGACAGTAAGTGAGTTATTAGCACTGGGATATTTACGGTCTTTGAAGTGGATATTTTAGTTCTTTTGTTTTCTTTAGTGACACTGAGCTTAATTGATATGTAGATGCAGTTTCTAGGTTTCTCCTACAGAAAGCCACTTCAACTTTCTGGCTTGCTCTGAGCCTTGCCACACCCATGCAATGAGTTTGCTAGGTCCCTGCCAATACTTAGAAGGGAAAAGAAATGCACAAAATGGGGGGAGGAGGATTTCGGGTAAGAAGGGGCTTCTGTTATGTCAATGTCCAGATGAGAAATGTACAAAGGGGACTTTCTGCTACATCCTCAGTCTTCTGACACCCTGTTTTCAGTTACTTTTCTTTTCTGAGATCCACCTTTCCACCACCTGAAAATAGGTTTTCTCTTGTCTTATATTACCCACATTGGCTTAGGTAGACATAAGTGACTGAAATGTAATTTAATTTGACATTCAAATCATCTCTGAATCTCAACCATCATGGGTTTTTTTTGCCTGCTCTTGTGCTTCCTTTGTATATTTATAGGGGCAGTCTTATGCACCATTTGAGTATTGGTGATGAGTTGACTAATTGATATTCCTACATCTGGGTTTTATCACCCTAGCAATATAGTATACTTTAAACTTGTGCTCACTGTACTATCCAGTTCCCCATGAAATCCATGATATAAGGGACCCCTACTAATAACATGTCTGAGCATCTCAGTCCTTTTTAACATATTCAGCCTTGCAATAACCCTGCAAGGAAGAGAAGCACTATTATCCCTATATACACAGGGGAATTTGAGGTAGAGAGTAACTAAATTATTTTTCTGAAGGTCATGCTTGAAGCTGTAACTAAACAGGGAATCCCTTACAGGTCCTCTAGAGCCCTAATCACAGGATGAGCTATCCCTCCCCTGTCCTCTTGGGAGCTCCAAAAGATTCACTGAGAGTTGAATCAGGGACTTACATGCTTCTTTTGAGAATTTACAGAAGTATTTGCATGAATTGAATAGAACAAATACCAATTCTCACATACATACATCTTTTCCCATTCTGTGAATGGGCATGACTAGTTTTATTAATGAATTACTTCATTAATTGCTTTGTTCCTCTTGCTGTTTTTTTTTAAATTTGTTCCACTAAATATCTAAAAGCACTGCCATGCATGTTTGATATCAACAACTGCCCAAATTTCACTAATCAAAAGTATTTGTATGCTACTTGTTTGCCATTCTCATAGTAAAAACAAACCAAATAACAAGTTCCAGAATAGAAGTAATTTTCTTGGCTGGAAGAAAAGTACCCAAGACTTTGTTACCTGTACAGTATGGTTGTTTTCATATATCCATAAAGCCCCAAAAAAGCAAACAAAAAGAGTTGAGGACTGAAGTTATATGAATCTGTTGAAGTTTCAGTAGGTTGAATCTGTTGCTATGCCTTTGCTTCAGAAACACAATGCTCTCACTTCCTTTTGCCCTTGGCCTTGCTTTTATACTTCTGTTTCAAAGTAGCAGATCCTTTTCTACCTACCTGGTAAATGATGTGGCTTTGGATTTTCTTTTAGTAACATCTTTGCCTTTCTTCACTTCAAAGTTATTTGGTGTAGATTCAGAAATGTGACGTACTTTAAGGTACATAACCCACACGGTTGTGCTTCAAAGGACTGGGATGAATTCTGATATACACTGGCCACATCTATATGAGTGATGGACTGCACAGTTACTGCACAGTAATTTAGTATTTTTTTATGAGTTACTGTGCAGCATGACTGCACAGTATCGTCGCCACACCATTTTTTCAGATGCTACTGCACAGTAGCAATGAGCTACTGCATAGTAGCTTATTACTACTGTACAGTAGCATTGCATCATGGGTAATGCCCACCAATGCTACTGCCCTGTAACATCTTAGGTAGATGTGCCCACTCTAACTTAAAAATTAGGGGCATCAGAAATGGAAATTTCTCTGAAGTTTCAAGCCTGAAAGGAAATTTGAAGCTCTTTCATTTTGTATATTCTCACTATCTTCTCCTGGTTGTTCTTATTTTCTTCCTTGAAGAAATGGGAGTCATAACTATGTCAGAGTGATTTAACATTGTTTGTCATTTCATTTTTCATTTAGAGAAGATAATCACAGATAGTTTGAAGAGAAAGTAAGAAATAAATTTGTAACAATGTCATTTCCCTGTTATCACGTGATGATATCATGCAGGGTACTCTCTTTACCACCGGCAAACACAATTGAATCCATTACTTCCAAAGCAGTGTAATGTCTAGCAGCATACAACCTATCATGAATTCTGTAGAGAAATTGAAAACACTTGTAATTTGCTCATTTCGGAGATTTCAACACTTCCACGCAAATGCAGTGTTTTGAATGGAATGTAAGTGAAAATGTAATTTGACTTGAGTGTGGATTTTTCTTTGGTGTCTAATAAATCATGAAGGAATTTTAAATTCTGGGGATTAAGGTTGGTCACATCATATTATTTATGATTACCTGATTTGTTAAATGTGCACATCAGCTTAAAAAGATCAGGAGCTCTGATTTTTTTTTTTTTTTTGCATCATCTTTTTTATGGGGAGTTATGTTTGCATTGTTTTCCTTAAACTACTCAAGCTATTGGAGCAGGTCATGACAATTTTTGCCAGAAGATCCGTCCCAGTAAGCCTGTGACTTCTAAAGGACCTCAGAGGTAATTTTCTATGGCTCACCACTAGCTATTTTTATTTTTTGATTACCACTCACTCAATGGTCCAAGCTTCTCCTTCTTCCTCTCCCCCTCACAAACATATTTTTTCCTATCTACCAGGTGCTGCAAATATTCTGAAGTCAAGGAGCTAGAGAAAGAGAAACTTTGAAGGAAGCACAAGTTTGACCTTCACAAAGCTTATTATGGCTAATTCAGGAAAGATTTGAGTGAACTTTCAGAAGCTGGGTATGTGCTATAAAATTTTCCTTTCCTTTCCAACCCAGCATAGAATTTCATTGGAGCTCGTTTAAATTCAGGGACACAATAAAACGGGATTCTGCTTTTTTGCAGCCTTGTACTGAATATAAAAGAACTCTCACTGAGAGCGAGTGTAATAAATTATGCATGAAGAAAATGTAACAAAGTTGAAATTAATATATACAAAAAAGCATCTGAAAATGAAAACATCTGAGTCTTCTAATGAATTCAGTTTTCTGTAGTTGACTTCAGGGGTGGGGGGAGAGGCAATTAAATATGATATTTAAAAAATAAAAATATAAGCAAACAAAAAACCCAAAAGGAATGCAGAGGTATATAAGACATAGGAGTTTGAGTACTGCAAAAGTTCTGTTGGCATTAATTTGTGGTGGTTGCCTTCCTGATGAGGGGACTTGGTATCAGCATAGACCAGGGCTGTGCAACTTCTAAGTGTCTGAGGTGGTAAATGCCCTGTGGACCGCATTAGCAGCAGTTACACGCTTATGGGCCACACCAGGGTGAGCTAGATCACCTGGGCTGGAAGTCCCTTACTACTGCACAATGCACCTGTGTTCCCTACCTCTCCTAAACACTGCACCGTGTGTGCATGTAGCCTCTTTACCACTAGGCTATTGGGTTAAAACTCAGGAACGGGGCCTCGTTTCCTGTTCATATGTACTAGTCCTGTGGGGTGATTTGATTTTGTTTTGTTTTTGTGGCTGCAATGCTGGGGCTCTTCCTAGCTTTGCAAGCATATAGCTCTGAACACCTGCCCAGCAAGAATATAGTCCTTTAGAATATTCTCAGTGGGCATGTGCATGTTTGTGCTCCCCCAGATGAAGTGCAGTCAGTATGTAAATGCCAAAAATGGCAGTTAACGGGCAGTGCAACTGCCATTTAGGCACAGGATGTGAACTAGGATTCTGCCCTTAATGTCTAACTGGTCACCGGCTGAAAAAGAAGCCTGTAAATGTTCATCATACCTGGAATAGGTCTAGATGTTTGCCCAGCCCCTACAATGATAACAGCAGCTCTAGTGCCTGGTGCCCTACCCTGATGTATCTTAGGAATCTGTGTTAAGAGGGAGGTGTTTTGAAACAGTTATCTGGTCCTGTTTTGCTCATTACTAGGAAAAAAAATTAAGTATTGAGGCAAAACTTTCCATTGGAAAATGTATCTCCCTCTCACTCCCCAGGTATCCATACAACTTGAAAAAAGTTGAACTGTTTTTTATTGTGCTTTTAAAAGCCTTTGGGCTGAAACCAAGCATGGTAAATAAACAGTCCAAAGAAATTTGCATAAGAAATATATGAGTGCATGAAGATGTGAGGTTGGAATGGAAGCTGAAATTCATCCTCATTACAGCAGATGTTACCTATATTTCCCATAAAATAATCTCTAAAAATGGAACTGCAACTGCCACAGAAATGTTGTTTTATTATTATTATTATTATTATTATTATTACAGAGAACCTAGTGCTAATTTAATTGAGAGGAACAATCCCAATTTAATTCTTGCTGGTTCTGACTCTTTCTATGAATGCATACAGTCAAATATAAATATCTACAGTTGTCATTGAAGTACACAGTAATGTGATAGGTTAGGAACACACAGTTTCATTATGTTACTATAAAACAGATAGATTAAGTAGCACACTAATTACTGTTAGATTTGTAGAGACTTGTAACAAAGGCTTTTGGTTGCATTAGCTACTCTTTCCATGATGCTTGGAGAGTGTAGTTGGAGCCCCTAACTATGTAACTGAGTAAAGAGTATGAGTTTGAGGAGGGGGAGGGGAATGATGTATCTCCTTTAAGACTGTTGTGACTGGAAGGGGCAAAGCCAGGTGCTAAATAAACTAGAGCATGAGAGGAGCGGGGCAATCCCAGACAGTGGCCATGTCTACATGAGTGCACTGACTGTACTTGCATATACAACTGTGCAGGCATTTAGTACTAAATATACAAGTACTAAATGACTGCTCAGTAACTGGAGTTACTATGCAGTAATGTTGCCAAATGGCTTTTTAGGTGATGCTGACTGTGGTTTAGCTCATTACTACTGTGTAGTAGCATTGCATCATGCTCGGTGCCATGCAACACTACTGTGTAGTAGTAACAAACTACTGTGCAGTCAGCATCTCATGTAGACAGCCAGTGTGGAGCAGAAACCCTCCCAAGAAGGACTAATACACAAATGACAAAACATGAATAGGTCCAGAAGGGCTGGAGCTGGAGGATGCCAGATAGTTATAGGGGAAGGCCTGGAGGAAAAAGTCACCGTGGAGAGTTGGTATTGTTTATTTGGAACTGAACATGTTGTTTTGCTTTTTTCTGTTGTTTTTATTATTATTTGGAAAAGGTATATTCCTGGCCTCAGCAGCCTTGCTGTGAGGCATGGAATGCCTGGAAAAGAGAGAAGGGAGGCCACTGAGGACATTTGGGTAGAGTTAGTAGTGTACTGGTTTAAAGGGACTCTGAGACTGATGGGAGGGTTAATGGGATGCCAGAGAAGCCGAGTGAATTGATGAACCCAAAAAGAAAGCAAATAGTTGCTATGGGGTTCACAGGCAGTAAACCTGACTTGGGCCAAACTTGAGAAACTCCAACATGGAGAAAACCACCTGGGGTGTTGTTCTGACAGATCTATGGGCTGACTTCCAAATTACTATTTAAAACCAAAGTGTGGCAGGGAAAACCAGGGATGCTGGAATGAAAATCAGGGCTGAACTGGCCACCAGAGGACATCAGATCATGTTAGAACATTGGAACTTTTACAGAGAGGCATTACAAAGCGGCTTCATTGACTGTTTGTTCTCCTACTCTTGACCAAGCAATAAGTCCAATATGATTTCAAGGTGTCTTTCAATTACTTTATGCTTAGCTGACTTTACCTATACTATGGCAGTAGTTGTAGTTTGAGAAACAAATCTTATGTACTCTCTTTTCACAAAGTTCAGGTGTTTGGGTTGGGTTTTTTTTGTGATCAGTGTATTTTCTTGTAATCAGTGTGTTTCATGCTGTCAGTATTAGCAGAGTGTTTCATTTGTTTTGATCTGGAAGAATGTCCATTTCCTTATTGGTTATTTTGTATTTATCCACATGCTGATTCATCAAGCAATTCCTAAGGATAGAATTAAATGTTGACAAGTTGATAGCATCTCTATGCCCATGAGTAACTATTATAAATTTTAATACTTAAAAAGGCACCTATAAAGTTTAGGTCTTAGCTTTCTTGTATAATTCAAAGGTATTTTGGAGCAATTCAAGAAGCATGTCAATTTCTTTTTAGTCATTGACAAGAATTAATAGAGAATGGGAGTTGGGAGACGTATTGTTTTTTCTCTTTTCCTGTTTTCTATAGACTCACCATTTTGAAGTGGGATTTTCATTTATGTAAGATCCACAAAGGGATTTAATCATTGAAGTATTACATGCTGCAACATCTAACCTGTAGGTACCTGGCTCTTGGGCTGGAATCAAGGGCCTTGAGTTAAGCTCTTATATGAACTATGGGGGATGTTAGATGACTAAGATGGGGTAGCGTGTGTGATAAGCCAATATAAAATGTTGAAGAGAAGTGTGTATCTTTAAGCTATGTCCCTCTCTTTGACTTGGGTACCTGCATCTGATCAGGATTTACAGCTTTCAATGTTCTTTTGGGACTGCCCCTTTTGACTTGAAAGACTGGCTCAGTCTTTTCTTTTAAAGCATAGAGGAGAGGGCAGGAGGAGCCATCCTTTTATATGACATCCTAATGTTAGAACACTCAAGAGGTGAGAGCTAGGTTGAGTTAGGGCAGGGCTTTTCAACCTTCTTTAACAAGTGTACCCCTTCAGTCTGCAAGTTTTAGCTCATGTGCACCTTTATGTTTCTTCTTTTTTTTAAAGGCAAGAGACCCAAGAGGTGGGAGGAGTCTGGCATGCATATTGGCAGTAGGTTTTTTTTCAATTTGCTCAGTTCTCCAAATTTCCCTTTAAATATGTATAGATAGCTGGTTCTAATATTCTGATAAATTTTCTGATTGGTTTTATTTAAGTTTCTTTGTTGAAAATTTTGGAACTGGACTGAATCAGTTCTCTTGTGGACTTAGGTGTCAATTAATTAGGATTTATGTCTTTGGGAAAGCAAGAGGGAGGGTTTCTTATCTCCTCTCCTTCCTCCTTCCCTATTGTGGAGTGCTGCTCAACACTGGCCTGTTTTTGTTTTATTTAGTTTTTTTACCTTAGTTTATGGTCTTGTCTGACAAGGCTGCTTTTGTTTTTACAAATTATCTGAGCATCTTAACAAAAATATAACTATTATAGCAAAATAATATCTAATACATTTAGTTACATCAATCACTACTACAAATATTTTAAGGTAAAGCTATGATATGGATTATTTAATGTATAGTCTTCCCTCATCTCCTTTCAGATCTCGTGCCTTGTTTAATTTTGTTTGATGGCTTCCTTTACTTCCTGGCCAAGTTAATTGTCACATCTGCAAGGTTCACACTACAGGCACTTAGAAACAGGCTTTGGGGCCTTCTACTTAGCAGCACTTTTGCAGCTTGGTCTAGACTTCTTGAAAATGACCAAGGCTGGCAACATTACCTACCTTTGAAGAATGCTTTATCATTGGAATATGACTGGTATTCTGGAAGTGCAAAAAACATTTACCTTACTCCAAGGCAGTGTGTAGGTCCATGTGATTTCTAAAATACCTCAGTCTATGTTGGGATAAAAGGTATTGATTCATACAAGCTATTACATAGAACACATAGAAACTAGGACTGAATGGGATCTTGAAAAGTCACGAGTTCTTTTGGGACATGGGGGCAAATTGATTTATATATATATTAGGATTTTAAATATGGTTTAAAAATATGCCTATTTTCTAACGAAGACCAGGGCAGAGTAGCCGCAGAACTTTCTACTTAGTTTCTGTCCTCCAAAATTGTTTTCTGTTTATATGTCATTTTGAGAAGTTATCTATATCTTTGAGCCTTGTGGCGTCTGTCACAGAAGTCAGATGAGTTATCTCAGGTATAGAAACCGACTGAACCAGTGACCTTCATAAAGTGGAGTACTATTTGGACCATAGTATTATAGGGAATATATAATGAAATACATGTCCCTGCATGGCTATGCTGTATCCCTGGTGGCCAAGGATGGATGTGCTCAAGCACATTCAGCCCATCTGCTCTCTGTTGTATGTGCCCAACCCAGATATGTATATGAGAGACGGAAGTGTTAAAAGCAACTATTGGAATGCAGTAAAACTTCTTCACTACTGCATTTTTGGGTTTGATGGGAATGAGTAGAGCATGTAGGCAGCAGGGCTGTGTGAAGCTTCAGTCCCTGATTCGATTTGGCAGAGATTCAGCCCAAATAAGTGTCCAAATCTCCTAATCCACATTGAATCAGAGGACCCTTTAATCTCTCCGAATGAAATCAGAACCTCCAAATTGATTCAGAGAGATTCTGAAAGATTCAGAGATTTGGACATAGATACAGCTTGAAATGTTTTTTCTACATGCTTCTAGGTAGCAGGTGGCTTGTGAATGCTGCAATAGTGGACGCATGGAGTGCCCCCCGCACTCCTGTGGGATGCTCCATCTATCCCAGCATTGCAGCACTCATGAGCCGTGCTGCTATCTTGAGGTATGTAGAAAAAATATTTAAAGCTGTGTCTATGTCCACATTTCTGGTTTCCTGAATCAGCATTGAATCTTCAGATTCAGATTAATCTGAATCGAATCAGGGACAGTGATCCAAATCAACAAATTGAATCACTGTCCCCAATTTGGGGCGAATCTGAATCCAGATCGAATAGGGCCCACTTCACACACCCTTAGTAGGCAGGCATGCTTGAAATCAGCCTTCCCCAGAAATGCTGGGGATGCAGTGCAGATATACTCTGTATCTCCCTCTCCCAGATGAAAGCTGTGCATTTAAACCCATCCCCAACTTCCTGTCTTCTTCAATCAGAATATATCAGATATGCTCAGAACACCTGTCTATGGATTGTATTATTTACCTACAGTAAACCAAGAACCAGCTGATATATAACACTTATGGCACTGATGTAAGTCATTTTGAGTATTCCATGTGCCGGTGGTGTTTTTCACATCTTTATATAGCACTCTTTGAAGATTACATGCTTCCAGGGTCCTACATCTGTCACAGTTACTTAAATTGATTTGTGCAAAAAGAAATGGTTTTGACTATTATACCTATATTTGCAAAATGGTTTCAGAGTGTTACTTAGGAGTTACTGAGCTATTATATATTCCCATGAGTCATGTAGATAAATGCCTGAGAAACTCATTGAAAATATACCCTGTACTTCTGAAGTTAAGATTTAGATTTCTGACTCTGTCTTCAAGTTTAGCAATGAATTTTAAGAGATTATCCTTGGAACTTTTTATTTAGTGCTTTTTTCAAAAGATTGTAGAATTTTAAGCAAAGAAGTTGATCTAGTATAACTTTAAATGCTTTGAAATTCAATAAAAAATGAAGACCGCTAAAAATAATGTAAAGAGTTTGATGTTGACCACATAAGGGGATGCATCAAATATGAATCACTTATTTCCAAGACCAGACGAGACCATTAATGCACATCTAGTCTGACCTCCTGCATCGTACAAACTATAGAGTTAATGGAACAAATTCATCCCAGTTATTTTGCCCGATTGAACTTAATAGAGTGACATGAGAACTCTGGAACATCAATGCAATACAGGTAAGATAATCATGTAGTCCACAGCTTCAAACCTAGGGCCTTGACCTGACAGCATAGCTACTCATGTCAGACTGACACCCTGCGGTAAGACACCTAGGCCCATCAAGCTGGTGTGAAGCCACCAGTACAGCCTAATCCTCTGCCTACTTCCAGAGTGGCCATCTGGGATCAGCTGACCCTCCAGTTCTTCCATATGAACAGGGAAGCTTGACCCAAGACTGCTTTGGTGCTCCTTTTGGCTGGCTGCTTAGTTTTGCCATCTGTCTGATCTCCCAGCTTCCTGACCTGGCCTGTCTGTTGACTCCACTGTCTATTTGTTCTTGACCTTGGCTTGTCCCTGGACTTTGCCCTTTGTTTGATCTCCCTGCTCTTTGCCTTGGCTCATCCCTGGATTTCATTTCTAGATTGGCCTCCTAGCTTACTGACCTGGTTTGATTTTTGGATTCCACTTACATATCATAGCCTTAGACAGTGGCTTGATGCCCGAGTGGAGGTAAAGTCCAAAGCACTGATATATCAATCTGGATGTTATTTGCCAGTTGTCATTTCATTGAAATGAAGGCTAGTTTTTTGTTTGTTTGTTTTTCCTTGAGTCTTGGTTATGTTGGACAGTGCCTCTTTATTAGGACTTCGGGCTTTGCCAAATCATGTTACACATTTACTTTGACAGACAGTAACACAGCCAATTTTATTACTAGCTTTAAGAAATATTACTTGTGTTAAGTTACTCTTACTTAAATTCCTGAGTTGAATGTATGGTCATTCAGTGAAACTACATGTGGCAGTGTTAATGAGCAGGGGTTAGGATTGTAGAACTAGATCTTTGACAGGGAGAGACCAGAAGAGGCCATTAATGTACATCTAGTCTGACCTCTTACATAATACATACTATAGAATCCTATGTATTAACTTCTGCAGCAAAGGGAGCTATTCTTTTCTGCAATATGCATGAACCTAATAACTTGATTACCTCTAAACTTATATTTCTAGTGCAATTGCAAACCATTTCAATTCTATAGAAACTGTTTCATGTGAACTGTTTAATGCATAGTATTTAGGAAAGCAAACTGACATTTTTCAGGTCAAATTGTTCTCACTGTTTTTATAGCTTGAATTGTACATATGGCCAGATAATCTATTTGCATTTAGAAGTATGATAACTTCTCTAGTCAAAACTCTGGTATATCAGATGGCTTTGAAAGATCCATCCATGATACTAGCCAAGATTTACATATGCTAAATTTCTTTTTTTTTTCCATTCCATTCACTAAATGTCAGTGATCAAGAATGCAAAGAAGTTCTACTTTTCATGATCATATGCAATAATTGCTACTTTCACCAGAAACTAAACTGCTCTTATTGGTATTATATATATGCAAATGCATGTTGAGGGTCTAATACACTTACTCATCCTCTTTCCC
>NW_005843062.1:47289-86842 GCF_000455745.1 Alligator sinensis
TCAATATCTTGCAATATTCTTGCAATAATCTATTATAAAGTGATTCCCTAGAAGATAAATTAAATTTCTATTTTGACCAGGAGATCATTCTACATTTCCCTCTGTAGGGGTTTTATAATAAATTACTGTCATTTAGTAAAGCATCCCTGTTGTTTGATCTCTACTAATGAGCCTGGGAAAATATCCAGTCAACAGTACTATGAGAGTAGTATAAATGCAGTTGCATACAAAAGGAGGAGAAAGCAAGTAATGAATAATAAATTATTAAAAGGTAAGATTTGTACTTAACCATCTACTTTTGTCAAGAAAAATGTGGTCAAGAATGCCTTGGCTCCAATGTAAAAATCCTTGATGAAGTATGTAGTAATTTTCCCGTACTATAATTGAAGTAGTAAATTGGTAGGTCAATTTTAAGCTATCAAAGAACTGGGGGGCAGCCAGAGTCTCTTTTGTGATATAGTACCTAGATGTGCTAAAGCACTATAGAGAGGATATATGGGAAGATGTTTGGTTTGGCCTTGTAGCTAGAAGGTCTGAAGAGTATGTGGAAAAGAATCGGGGTAGGAGAAAGAGGAGGAGCTAAGAACACATGGCACAAGATCTGAGAATGTGTACTGTTTCTGGAGAGAGGGCAATGGGCCACTTTATTAATGCGGTGATACATGATTGAGTCCAAGATATTATTTAAAAGGAAGAACAGGGCTATAAATAGAGCAGCAAGCACTTTTTCTTATTATCAAGTATTTTGAATTTGCAACCTAAATAATGTACTTTTAATGTAGTTTTCTTATATGTACCATATGTTGAAAATCATAGAAACATAGAAAATAAGGTTGGAAAGGACCTAACATGGACATCTAATCCAACCCCCTGCTCAAAGCAGGATCATCCCAGCCAAGGCCTTGTCTACCCAGGTTTTAAAAACCTCAGGGATGAAGATTCCATGACTTCTCTGGGTAGCTTGTTCCAATGCTTTACTACCCTCCTCATAAGAAAGTTTTTCCCACTATCTAACCTAAACTTTCCCTGCTGCAAGTTGAGCCCTCTGTGCCTTGTTTTGTTACCTGCCATCACTGGGAACAGTTTAGCTCCATCCTCTTTGTAACCACCTTTTAGATAGTTCAGGGGTGGGGCTTGGTGGAATTGTAAGCCACCTTGCCTCGGTCAAGGGTGCCAAGGGGGATAAGGCTGATTGTGAGCAAACTTGTGTGGGCCAGAGTTCCTAGGAGGCTAGGACAAGACACAAGACAGGGCTGAAGGGCCCAGAGACAGAGGGCTGAAGCCAGGAGAGCCAGACCCAAACCAGTGAGCCGGGACTGTAAGCCTGCAGATAGATAAAGTGGTGGGGGGAAGGGGATGAAGCCAAGAGAGCTGAGGCCTCTACAATAAGACCAAACTGTGGGCAGTGTAATGTCCCAAGACATGGGTGTGGCTGTCGGGGTGGACAGAGGCCACAAATAGTCCATAAGGTGACTGGTGCCCTGGGGCACTAATAAGGCTAGAAGGACCACAACTGAGTCTCAGGGGCAAGGTGAAGTTAGACTGTGCTCTCACTCAAGGACCCTGAAGGCAACCTCCCTTTCACATTAAAAGTAATTCCATCAAGGCATGGCAGATGATTAAAAAGGGAGGGTATCCTGAGGAGTGAGAGTGGATGGCAGGAGTCCGGGGATGAACAGGGGCATCATGGACACCCTTGGATGCTGGGACCTGCTACATTGTCCATGTTCTTGCTGTAGTGGGAGGTCTAAAGCTGAACAGAGTACTCCAGATGTGACCTCACCAATGTCAAATGGAGGCACAGAATCACTTCCTTTGATCTGCTGGTTGTGCTCCTACTAATGCAGCCCAGTATGCTATTAGCCTTCTTCATAATAAGGGTATGCTGTTGGCTCATATTCATCTTCTTATCCTCTGTAACTCCCAGGTCCTTTTTCTACAGAGATGCTGCTTATCCTGTCAGTCCCCAGTCTGTACTTGTGCTTAGGATTCCTCTGTCTTAAGTGCAGGACTTTGCCTTTATCCTTATGAAAATTCATGAAATTTTCTTCTGGTCCAAGCTTACAATTTATCTAGGTGTCTCTGGCTATGTCCCAATGAGATGTTGTGATTTGTTCCCAGCCACACCCCTATACATGCTCTCTGGATCATGGCAAATTGACCTAGGTGGGGTAGGCGAGACTGGGGCCAGCACCTGTGCTGGCTCCAACAGCCTTACCTGGGGTTCTGGGGGCCTCCCAGGGCATTAGCAGCACCAAGCCAGTTTCTCAGAGTCTGGCTGGCAGCCAGAAAATGCCTGTGGCCAGCCAGGCTCCATTTCTGGTGGTGCACACATCTGCTGCATGCACTGTACCACCTTTTTTAGCAACAGTGTTTTTGACATTTGATATCCTGGCATTAAAAAAACCCCTACTGTGTTGCAAATTGGGAGTGTGGCGAATGGGCTCATGTGTGCCATGTGTGGTTTGCGGTGCCTCAAGTGGGTTTGAGGCACTGCAAACCACGTGGTGCGCTTGGTGGGATGCACCCTCGGGGCATATCTACATGTGCACTTTACTGTGAAGTAGACTAATTAACTGTGCAGTAAAGCATCACTGAAACACATGCACTGATGTTGGAGCAAGGTAAACTAATTAACTCCACTGTAAGATGGTACTGTCCGGTACATTACTATATTACAGTAGGGTAATTTACTGTACTGAAATATGCATGAAGTCACCATCTACATGTGCAAATTGTACCCAATCAGCCCAGCCAGCCAGACCCCAGATTAAATTGCTGCTGTCCTGGGCACATGTATAGATGCTGTGCCTTGGAGTAGTTTTCTCTGGTTCAGACTGCTCTGGAGTCTATTGCTTTGCATTAATTGCACATGTAGATGTACCTTCTGCATCATAGCCATACTCTCCACTTAGTGGAACACTCCCACAAGAATTTAGAAGGTGAATATAATGTGGCATCCAAATGAAATCTCAGGGGGAATTACCATAGGAAGAATGTCATTGTCTAGTGTGACTAGAAGGAAGACAGGGACAATACCATTTTTCTTAGTTAGGTCTTGCCTACATGGAGAAGTATACAGTATGTTCTTAGTATTTGTCCATACTACTTCCTCAGCATTCTTGGGGTTGCAACCAAGAAGCATGGCCGTACCTACCTGCCCCCTGTCAACATGCCAAACCTAGAAATATAGCTGTGAAGCCATTGCAAGGACACCCCTTGATACCACTCTCTCTACCTTTGTCTCTGGAATGGTTGAAAGGAATGCTGGGGGATGCCCCAAAGTGGCTCTGCCATATTTCTGGGTTTAGTGTGCATAGAGCAGGTGTAGGTAAGTGAACCCACTGCTTCTCAGCAGCAGCCTTGTGTGTGCCACGAAAGCAAAGTAGACCTTTACACTGCCAGTTGTGTTTTAGTGTAATGATACTTGAGCCAGCTTTTAAGATTGGTATGGGTTACCAGATGCAGAATAGCTGCAGCAGCATTGCCCAATTTACCCTGCTTCTCTGTATCATATATTAATTGACACTGCTCTATGCTACTTAGGCAAGACTTTTTCCAGTTACTCAACTAGTACATTTCAAGTTGACACTACAATGCAGTCTGCAGTACAAACATAACTTAGTGTGCTGTAAGAATACCTTTGTGTGAAGTAGCTTATTCCACTTTGATGATGGTGTAAACTACCTTTCATTTAGGTTCATTAAAAGTGTCCACACAGGGAGTTAGCACACGTTAGGCAGTATGCTGTAAATTCACATCCTAGCTTACTGGAAACTAGCTAACCCATACAGAAGTCCTAAAATTGTCATATATCTGTGATAGAGTGGCTTATCATTGGGAATGGAGAAACCCATAGGGTTGGTTGGTAAGAGGCTAAATGGGTCATTGGTATTAATTTCCTTTCAGTTTGAAGAGAAATAGGAAGGGGCAAAGTGACTACAGGGTGTTCTTCACATAATTGGATTCTTCTCTCTTCAGAGTTTAATAGCATTAGCTTGGGGAAAATGTGCTTTATTTGGTTCTCATTGAGCATAAAGAGTATCTTCAGCTGATTCATTTTCTGTAGTACTTGCATAACACAGAGGGGGTCTAGTCAATTATTGAACAAGCCCAAATGTAATGAAATTGGAATCTCTGATAGGATCTGATTATGTATATGGTACAGGGTAAGAACATGTAAGAGGCTTGAGTCAAGTCTGGTTCAGTAACCCGCATTCAATTTATGCAAATTTTGGAGCAATTGCAGCTTAGTAGTGATTTCAGAACACTGGCCAGATATCATTTGCCTGTAAGTGTTATATTACCTCAGAAATCATGTACAGTCTGTTACAGGGATTTGACAAAGGTGTTCTGATTTTAAATCTTTAAGGAAAAAGAAAAATAGTTGTATTTTTCACAAGATTCTTTGTCAATAATATTATTTTTCAGGAATCTTTTGCTCACAGACAACTTCTCCATTACATTGTTTTGATTTCTTTTATAACTGGCAAATGAAGTGTTGGCTAAAATTCTGCTGTTTGACTTCTTGCCAAATAACTTTTCAAAAACTTATTTGAAGCTCAATAGTTAAGAAACATTGCTTCTTCAGTGCAGCACTGATGGAATACCTCACTGTTATTGCTTCCATTTGCTTCTTCAAGGTTGATTCTAATAGTGTCCCACAGTGGAATCATAAACAAGTCTTCATTTCTGCAGCCCCAGAAACTGGTTTTAGTTACTTTATGTCAAATCTTTCCACTGCAAACTATATCATTTCCCCCTCTCTACTGTCAATCCTAGTCCATATTTTCTGCTCCCCCTCATGGTTGCTATCTCCCTAGAAAGAACCTCTGGAGCCCTGGGTAGCAGTAGGTTTGGGATATCCTAATGTTCCTTGAGAGTCCTCTTCTTTCACCTCTTGCTTTAGGATACTATGCTTCAAAATAATCGCTTTGCCATTGCTACTGACCTTTGCTTAAGAGGCTGATTTGGAAATCAACTTTTACTTTATTTCTCTCTCTCTCTCATCTCCATGTCACAAGCTGTTGTTCACACAATGTTGTCTTATTAGTTCCATCTGCTACATATCAGTAAGACAGCTGAGTATATGATGAATATTTTTCATGATACAACTTTTCTCTCAAAGCTATTGCTGTTTTAAAGGTTATGTGATTATGACTGGGTTCATCTACATAAAGGGTAGGTAGGCAATGTTTTTTGGCCAGAGTGCCGAAAAACACCACAATGCCTACCTTGGAAGGTGCCAAAGTGCTGGCATGCCAGAAAAACAAAATGAGAGCAGGGGGTACATGGCAGGATGCCTTGCCCCCCAACCCTGCTGTCCCTGCCCCCCCAGCCAGGGCTCTGTGGTTGTCAGCAGCTACCCCGGCTCTGGGTAGCTGCTGGAGCCCAGGCTGTTCCCAGCAGGGCTTCCAGTGTCCCATCTGCCTGCTGGGAGCAGCCTAGGTTCCTGGCTGGCAGCAGCTACCCAGAGCCAGGGCCAGGGCCAGTTGTAGCTGGGAGGCTGCAAACAGCTGTGCCGGGCTCCAGAGCCCCAGCATCAGCTCTGTTCCGGCGCATGCATGCACGCCTTGGAGCAGGCAATGGGGGAGAGGCCAGAGGCAGCGCATCTCTAGTCTCCCCCACTCCTGGCACAGAGCTGGTGACTGGGCTCTGGATTCCAGAGCAGCTGTTTGTAGCCAGTCTGGACTCTCAGCAGCTGCAGCAAGCAGCGGGCAGGCTACAAACAGCTGCACTGGGCTCCATAGCTCAAACATCAGTTCCGTGCTGGCGGTGACTGCATAGGCACCTCGGGGTCCACTGCACTGCCCTGCTGTCTGCCCCGAGGTGCATTTGCAGACGCTGCCAACATGAAGCTGATGCTGGAGCTGTGGAGCCCAGCACAGCTGTTTGCAGCCTGCCTGCTGCTTACTGCAGCTGCCCAGAGCCCAGGCTGGCTACAGACAGCTGTGCCAGGCTCCAGAGCCCAGTCACCAGCTCTGTGCCAGGAGCGGTGGAGAGACTGGGGTTGCGTTGCTTCAGGTCCCTCCCCCACTGCCTGCTCCCAGGCGCGCATGCATGACTGTAGCATTATATTGCCCCAGACAGCACCGGCCACTGCCTACACATGTTCTGGCATGTTAATTACTCCACCCTAGGATAGTACTTGTCCCAGACAGTACTATCTTATGGTGGAGTTAATTAATTTACTCTGCCCTAATATGGGCACACTTATAGATAGTGACACTTTACCATGGAGCTAATTAGTCAGCTCTGCAGTAAAGCTCACTGTGAATGGGAGAGCAGGTGGTCAATCAAATTCTCCTACTAAAATGTAGGTTGCTCTGTGAAAATTCTGAGAACCACAGCATTAATAAGATAAATAAAGGAGCAGTTAGAAGGCTTTTTAGCTTTGCAGTATTAGTCCAACTGTTTTTGGGACCATGCATAATTTGGTAAAAGAAAACAATCCCTACAAGAATATTTTAAATTGCTAAGGTGTCTTTACTATAAGAATCATGTAGGAGAGGCAAAATATAGTACAGAGTCTCTCCTTGCAGCTAAACTTTAGTCCTCATATAGCTGGACAGTCAAAATCTGCTGCCAATTCAACAGTGGCTATGAGAAAGTTAAAGGTTCAAATGGAGGCCTGAATTCAATCAAGAATCTGGAAAAATAATTTTCATCTTTTACCTTCCCAAAAACTGCACCTGTTTGATTTTGGGGCATGTGGACTGCAAAAAAACAACCCCCCCCCCCCCTAAAAAACAAACAAACAAACAAACAAAACCTGTATTTAGCTAGACCCCATGGAAATGTTTTATCAGTAAGGGATATAATACTTGGAGGTGAGGGGAGTTATTTTTCAGGTATGAACCTCCATTAAAAAGATGCAGTCATTTTACTATAAATCAGAGTTGCCACATCTAGACAAATTCAAATGCATTGAATAGATTATTCACTTAATATAATTTTTGCATTATATGGTGTTGTTTGCAATCTTGCAAACTGGGAACATTAGCAGCATTCTTCAAATAAGTTTTTCAGCTTGTGATGTTTTGTATGATTACTATAACACTCCCAAATACTGGATATATACATGAGTTCTGAATATTATAAGTTTCTAAACTTTATAGGAACCGACCCTAAGGTTTCAGGACAGTGCCTTCAAGGTGTTATTTCAGACACTTCTGAGAATGGTGACTGAGAATATCTTCCACTGGAAAGGGTCCCAGAGGAGTATCCGGATACACAGAAGATTTTGTTTTTCAATATTAATTTTACTGATTTAATGCTCGGGTATTAGGGCAGAATGAACTCTGGCCTGCAGACTTCTGCTTGCTGAAACAGCAGATGGTCCTAGAGAGACTCCTATATCTCAATCTTTTTCCCTCCTCCACAGCTAAAGGAGAAAGAAATGGAACAAAAATTAGCATCCTCCTGGCCAGGCCCACATCCCTGAGGAGGTTACTACCTGATATTTAGAAGGTGTGTTTGCAAGTGTGGTCAACTGCGCAGTTGTTACTGTTAGGATGGTAAACCTTTGCATTTCCCCCCCCTGTGTCTCTTGCATTTTCCGGCCCTTTTCTCCTGCTGTTTATGGTAAGCCCTTGCATTGGTCTTGCAGCTGATGCACTGTTTACTTATGCTTGCATTTTCCTGCCCTTTTTTCCCCGCTCATTTTCCCCTGCTGTTTGCAATCTGCTCTTTCTCCCACTCTTTTCCCTTGCTGATTTTGTGCTGAGCCTGAACACTGAAAGGTCTTGGTCTTGCAGCTGATACATATATTGCCTATGACCAAGTTGGAGATTTAACCAGGCATAAGACTTAAGATGCTAAAGTTAGCAGAAATGTAATGTTTGTTTTACATGTTTGGTTACTTAGGGGCTTTGAATAGTTAATCATTTGTTTAATCATTTGACTATTTATTTAGTTGTGGAATAGAGGAATTTAACCAGACAGGGGAGGAAACCAATGATATATTAAAAGGGAAAAATATAAAGTAGGCTTTTAAGATGATTAACAGCAAGTGACCAAAGGTAGTAGGGGTGAAGTAAGGGTGAAGTAGGGGTGACGACCTCATGCAGGCGCAGAGTGGAAAGTTTCATGGTGATGGGCTAATGCATAACCAATTGCATGTAAACACAGGGGTGGAGCTGTGGGCATAAGAGGGGTAAACTGGGCATGGTTTAATGCTAATGAGTATGGACTAGAAGTATAAATGTATAAATGCACTGATGTTTTGGGCCGCTCCTCAGTTTGGTGGGGACCTGTCCAAAGTTGCCTCCACTTCAATAAAGCCGTTGAACACAGTATGTGCTTGTGTTTGCCCCCTGCTCTGCTCTGGCTAATAAGTATCAGGATCCCATGGGCAATTGATTCGTTGGATTTCCTAGTCGTTGGGCCTCACGTGGGGTTGAGGTTTAACAGTTACTTTAGCAAGTACTTTAGCTCTAGCAAGTACTAAGTGACTGCACAGTAACCGTTGGTACTGTGCAGTCCCAGCACCATACAAGTCGTTTCTGACCCTACTGTGCACTAGCAATGAGTTACTACTCAGCAGCAAGCATCATGGTTCATGCCTACTGACACTACATTGCTGTAGCTCATTGCTACAGCAATGTAGTGTCTCATGTAGAAGTCACACTGTTCCTGGGTACATGTTCTTGGGAGTGTAAAAGAGAAAAAAGCAAGCATCAGCACTCTGGACTTCAGCATGAAGAACACTGGACCTCAAAAAACTATGATCTATTTCAAAATTGAATTATTTTGAGTATTAGAACCCAAACACATCTATATCTAACACCCTTTAGTAGTATGTGATGGTGTTACTCTCGTGATCCTACCTATAGCTAACTCATTGGCTGCCCCTTCCCTCCCATCTGAAATAAGATTTTCCCAGCTCTTTCAACTTGTATTCTAGAAAGCTTTCCTGAATACTTCTTTCATGTCGTGACATTGGATGGTCAGCATAAATTGTTTTCCTAGTCTTTAGAAGTATATTTCTTTTTCCCAAATTGCTCTGCACATTTCCTCAGCTCATCTGTGCCACATCCTCTTACTTTGAGCCTTTGCTACACTTGCTGTAGCATGTTAATAGAAACCTTTCCAATGAAATTTCAGACCAGGGGTGAATTTCCAATGAAGCAGAAGCAATATTTTAACTCCTGAAGTTTCCTTATATATAAGTGAAATATTGATTAATAGGAGGATTATGAGACTTTAGATCTAGTTGTAATTTTTTTCCTGAATGATTTTTCTATTGAATAATTTCCAGAAAACAATTTTTTTATGGGAAAATGGCAGTATTGTTTAACTTTCCATGAGGAAAATCAAAATGAATTATTTTATTTTGGTCCAGTTTATCCTGAATCATAGTATTGTTTTGATTATCTGGCCCAAAATGTTTTATTTTGAGTCAGGCCAATAAAGCTTTAAAGTGCCTTTTTCTATCAGCTTATTGCCTTAGAGTTGTGGTTTGGAGACCCCATTTTTTCCAGTAGTGCAGAAGGGAGCTCAGCCTATGTCCCATAATGCATTTATAGATTTCATTGCAACTAAACTGTGTAGTGTGTCCTGGGAAGTGTAGCTTGAGCCAGACTACAATATGGAATGCAGTTTAATGTTGAACTTATTCAAATTAAAAGGAAATATTGATTTTTTTTTTGATGTCAAGAATGGCAAAATGTTTCATTGTTATTGAAGATAACAAAATGTTTTTTATTGAAAAAAACAAAATGTGTTTACTTTCTTTTACTTTTTAAAATGAACCTGTTAACCTTTCATCCTGATTTGTGATAAAACAAATGTTTCAATCTTGATTTCCTGGAGGATGGAAATTCCAGATCTCACTCCACTCTGTCTACATTTTGTATGTCTAAACAGATTTTTCAATGCATTCCTGGTGCCCAGAAATATTATTATAATGGAATCAATTTACTAACAAATGACCATCAGTAATGAAGTTGAAATGTAGTGAACATGACAGAATTAATAATTCTCCAGATATTTTAAAGGGGCTTGCATTACAAAATTATTATAATTTACGTGATATATATAGCCTAACTCCTACAACTCTTCTAAAAACCCAGAAGTGCTAACTCTGTGCTTAGGCAGACAAGGTTCCTTGGGTGAATTTGATATCTTTTATTAGACCAACCCAAATGGTTGGAGAATAGTTATTAAGCAAGCTTTTGGGTTCAAAAACCCTTTGTCAGGCTAAGGAAGCTTCAGCAGTTGGTGTGTGCTCTTCCTGGTCTTTTCATTCCATCCAGGAAGAGCACACACCAACTGCTGAAGCTTCCTTAGCCTGACGAAGGGGTTTTGAACCCACAAGCTTGCTTAATAACTATTCTCCAACCATTTGGGTTGGTCTAATAAAAGATATCAAATTCACCCAAGAAACCTTGTCTGCCTATGTCCTTAGACCAACACGGCTACAACCCAAACCCCTGCAACTCTGTGCTTACAATTTTATGTAGACTTCAGGATTCAGTGACCATAGAGGAGTGAATGAGAAAATTAAGGTGGAAATTGTGAGAATACTTGAAGAAATTCGAGATTCTGGTGCATATAATTAATTATGCAAAAAATACACTTTCTTTCCTGCTGGTGTCAAGGCAGATATATCATTTGACTTCTAATAGTCTCTATTGTAAAATATGTTTGGATTTATTTATATCTTTTCTGAGCCACTGTGATTGACTTTCTATCAGTCTTTGTGGTTGTAAATAGACATTTCATTTGAAGTGGTCTTGATTTAATCCAAGTCAAAACCCAGGACAAAAGTGCAGCAGCACAGTCCTTTACCCACATAGCCCTTCTAAGCTACATTGCTGTTACGTAGGACACATCTGTCTAAGTAAGAAAGGCCAGGCAGATGCTCCCAGGGCATCCAATCCTGCCTGGGAATTCTCTGAGATTAAGTAGAGACAGTCAAAAAGCCTGGAGCTGAATCGATACAATCTTCACAGGTTAGTCTAAACTGCATAGATTGAACCGATAAACAGGTGAACAGACATTCACTTTTGATCCTGAAAGTGCAGCCACATGTCTGCAGAGGCCAGAAGCTAGAGAGTGCTTAAGAAGGCTCCCTGCTTGGCTGGAGCAGACAGCTTGGACCAAGGCTAGCCCACTCACCCTGCAAGGGGTTGCCACATGCATCATGACCTCTATTTGTGGCATGACAAGAGGTATGGCCATCTATTAGCTTGGCCTTTGCGCCATCATAAAAATGTTTATAGTGCCATAAAGTCAATGCCTGTTTCCACCCTTTTACTATTCACTCCCTTTCAAAGAATAGTAGAATTTTATTTGATTACATCAAGTGAACCATTTCAGTATCTTTTGCTGTGCTATCAGGCACTGCCAAATTGAGCAACTTGAATTATTCCTGATTTTTTCAAGGGACTTTAGCAAATGAATCCACAGAATACTGGGCAAAATGGACCTATGGTCTTATCCAGTAAATGGAAATTCTTTTAGTCTTAACAGGACCTGAGCCTCTAGCTCAGCCAACAGTATAGATCTCCTTTTATTTTGGTGATTAAATGGCATTTCAAATAACTGAAAATTAAATTAAAAACAGAAACAAATAAGTAACTCCCCCCCCCCCCCCCCACCCCACCCCCACCCCCCCCCCACACACACACACCACCCTGCATTCCCCAAACCCAAAAAGCAACAACAACAAAAATCCTTTTGGGTTTTTAAAATGAAACATTTTATCCAACCTGTTATGAACTATTTTGTTGTTCATTTTTAAACATCAACATTTTTTAAAATGAAAAATGTCAGTGCAAATGTCCTTTTTCTTGAATGTCAAGTAAAAATGCTTTGGTCATTTTGATTTTGTTTTAAGTTTATAACTGAAACAAGTTTGCAAAATTGATATAAATTCCTGAAGGGTTTTTGGGTGACCCAAATCTGTGTTTTAAACAAAGCTGTGCCTGAAAAAAAAATCATTTAAGTCTGGAAATTATGTGAAGCTTCCATATAAGCCTATTTTAAGTTAGTTTTTCATATACTTGAGTAGTCAAAATATTTAATTAGGATTCATTTAAAAACAATGATCAAAGCATTTTGATTTGGGAGGAGAGGCAACCCTGTATATCCAGTAGGTGCTCTGTAGACCATTAGTATTCCACAAATTACTGTTTATAGTTGCCCTTAATCCACATTGGTCAAACTGCAGCAAAGGAGCTGCATCCATCCATGTGTCAGCTTCCCTACATTTTTGTCAGATATACAATATGTGTGGGCTCCAGATGGCATAGTGTGTCTTCAAACAAACACATTCCTTACTTTAGCCAGTTGCTTGCTAAAGTATTACAATATTCAGAATGTGTCCAAGTGGTTTAGGATTGGTCATGTGACCCTACCGGTGATTGGCTCTGTTTTTTTTCTCTTGGTTATTCCATAGTTTCTGGTTCCAAAAAGTAGGTGTTTGGTGGTGCAAGATCATAGGTTGTTATGAATTAAAACAACAGTTGCATCCCAGATACTTTACTTCTGCCAACACAGCTCATTTAAGGGGAAAGAATCATTACTGAGCCATTTTACTACCCACCTCTTTCACTCCTGGAGAGAAACTAATTAGTGTGATTTCTCAAATGCAACACATGATTTATATGCTCATATTTTTGATTCTGTATCTGTTTAATAAAAATAAACATAAGCCAGGTATTGGACCAGATGGGACTTGGCACTAGTGTGGGGGGAGAGGGCTGCAGAGAGCAGCTGGAGAAATATTCAGTTCCTTTCTGTCTCCCACACATGCTGCAAAAGATTTAAGCATACTGTAATAACAGTCTGAAGACTCAGGAGTGCACTGAGGTTGCTCTCTTTTCGATCCCTTGGAAAGCTGCAGATCAACTGAAGGGGAAGCATAGAGATTGTATCATGTTGCCTAGTACAGGGCTAGCTGTGAGTGCTTTTGGCAGTAGGCTGCACTACAAGAGGGACAGGGTGAGCTAACGAGGTGTGCAACTGGAGACTTCTGTCTCTGAGCTCTGCCTGAGGTTCTGGCACTTGCAATGAATGCAGTGTGATTTATTTATTATGTGACTGGAGGCAGTGTAGAGTAGCAGGAGCAAATCAAACCTATGCCTGAAAATTAGAGCTGTTTTTCTTTGTATGGATAAAACTGAAAGCAAATGAAAATGTGCTGTTTTTGTATATGACAATTTCAACTTTTAGTTACTCAAAATTGAAAAAAATGCAGCTCATGAGGGAAAGCTTTCTAGTATTAGTGAAGAAAATTTGCTTTCCAAGTGATTATTCTTTTTGTTACTTTTTAAGGTGGGGGAGGATGTTTTCTGCATAAATGCCTAGTTTTGTGAGCATGGCATTTTCTTGTTAAAAACAAAAACTGCTTTTAAATAATAACAAAAATTGGATCACCACTACTCTATGACTCTCTGAACTTTTGCAATGTATTGGTGTGTTCTTGTGCCTTTTGGCATCAGGACTGGCATGGAAAAGAACAATTTGGTAATATCCCTCACTTGAGCACTTCATCAGCAGAACCATAGGCATAGAGGCCATTCAAGGCTCAATTTTTTCCCCCCTTCTCTTGGAACCCTGCAGTTCTAATAACTTGCAGGCTTCCCAGCCCAATGCATCATATGTATGGGCATCTGGAACAATGGGATTGAATAAGTTATCAGAGGGTTAGAATAATATATATTACATGTGGTTTCCTTTCATTTTCCTTCTGTTGGGTTTTTTTGTATATATAGAATAAATTAGGATCATATTTCCAAGCATTCCTCTGAGGTTTTGAAGATTAGAAACTCTTCACTGGAAGCAGATCTTGCATGACCATCTGGCCATTGAAGCTGGCGGTGGGAAGGAGACATGAGCTGATAGCACTGTCACTTGTAAAAGCAGCCCTTCAAGTAAGTAGTGGCTTCCACTTTTTAATTTTTCTTCTTTAAAGGCCAGATGCTATTTGGTATAGCATGAGCACAATGTTGGGAAAAGATGTTTGGAATCTTTCCCTTCCTATTAGGACAAATTCTGGGAACTCTTGGGCTTCTATAGCTCTTGAAGCCATATCTTGAGCCTTTTTTTAGTCACATGAGCTAGCCCAGAAAAAGTGAACACTCGGAACCTATCTCATATTTGGTATTGAGCAGAACGCATTGCATTTCGAAAGTTGGAATGCACTGTACAATAGCATCTGAGAATGACCAAGCATTAACTTTAAAATCACCTCACAACATTGGTCAGTTTCTTTCTCCGATTACCCTATTTATCAGAGAGGCAAGCTAGTGGCAAAATGCTAATGTCTGAAGTGCTTCTTATGAATTCTCTATCTTATTCCAATGAGGGGAAAATATAAGCACAAAATAGCAAGGAGTAGAGGGGTGGAGAATTGATTCTTTTGTTGCTTATAATGTGATTGGACAATGGCATGAAATTAATCCACTTTTATGACAATATCAAGATTGTAAACTATTTTTCTCCCCTTTTGGATAAAAATATAGTTCCATCAAGAACATTATTTCAAAAACAATCTCTCTTTCATTGTCTGACTACTGCCTCTTCCCAACTAAACACATATTATACTAATGGTCATAATCACTTTCACTGTTTTTTTCCATGTAATGAACAGGATGGTTGGCAAGTTTTCATGCGTGTAGTTAACTCTGGATTTGATTGGGAGGCAGAATTCGACCCCAGTGGATGTGTCCTGGTCTTTTTATACTGTTTCTTAGTGCTCTCACCTCCATGATTTTTAAAGGAAACCAAATGGTATGCTACTTTCTTGTGGGTCTGATATATATATATATTTTATTTTCTTCTATGCTGAGTAAGGTATACTCTACACTAAAAGCCTTACTGGATTACTTAAGTCAGGAATATGAAAGTCACCCCTAGCCAGTGTAGTTATGCTGGTCAAAGTATTAATGTAGATGGAGGTACATAAGCAATAGTCTAGGGAATTAATTTAGGCTATACAAAACAGTTCCCTCCACCTCCACTCTAGTATAATCTGGGACTTTGCCAGAATAGGTCTGCTCCTGTATAAAATGTAGACTAATTAATGGCAGAGAAAGATCATGTAATTGAATGCTGATTTATTACGTAGCTTCAGATTTCTGAGGCAATTTATGCTGTAGCACTTACTCAACCTAGGTGTTTGCTCCCTGCCACATCAGTCTGCCATCGTTCTTTCCATATGTGCATCTCTACCACAAGACAAAAGAAGAGGAAGGCACTTCCATTCTTTCATGTCCTGAAGGCAAGATTTTATTCAGGTTTTTTTTGTGATTGCCTATGTCATTCCAACCACTGAAGGCAGGATTCCGAGGCCCTGCATAGACTAGCACATTCCTTTCTGTAATTTCCATCAGTTTTGAACAGTGTACCTATCCCAACATAGCTGCATGCAGTAGGCTCCTTGCTGTTATGTGCTAAGGGAAAGTAGCCTGTTCACCTTTGGTAAATAGCTACCTTTGAATGAACTGGTATAATTTACATGGATGGAAGCTTGCCTCTGTTTTGTTTTTGTTTTTTTTTAATTTTTCCAGAGGTAATTCTCCTCTGGGGTGGATTAATAGTTTAAGGGATGGTGTAATTATATGTGTATTAGTGGAAGAAGTTGGATCGCCAAGATGGTGTAATTAGATCTCTCGATCTTTCTCTCTCTGTATTTGTATATATATGTGATGTCATGGACTATGCAAGTGATACATTTACACTAGCACAAATAACAGTATGCCTGTGTGTGTGTGTGTGTGTGTGTGTGTATAGTGTGTGTGTGTATTAGATAGATAGATAGAGGCATAATGCTAATTGTGCTGGTGTAAATGTATCATCTGCATACTCCATGACATAATTTTTTATGTAACTTTTTAAGTTGTGTTCCACTAAATCTTCATAGAGTCATACATATAAAGATTGTATGCAAGGTCATGCCATCATCTTGGTGCTGTGATGATGAGCAATAATTTATAGACAGAGAATGGCTATCCTGTTATTCTGGTGCCAGGTTATTGCACTGCCCAAAGAGGATCCAAGGTCAGGTCACAATCTACATTTCAAATTCTCTATATGAGCAGACAGAGTAGACTTTGTGGGGAAAAAAATGAGCCTACCTGAAGAAGGAAAATCTCACAGTCAGTATCCAGTGATTCGCTTCACTTGACTAAAGAATGAGGTGATTTCCAGTGAGAACAATGTCTAGCCTCCCTAATAAAAGGACAGTTCTCCCTGACAAAGGGAGAGAAAAAATGGAAGTAAATCATCTTACCCTTTTCTTGGTGAATTTCCATTTCCCTTATTTTCCTTCAGGAAATACCTTGTAGCAGCAGCACATTTCTAGTGCTGCTCTGTATTCTAGTTGCATGTGTTGTTTCATTTATTTACATCAAATATCTTCCTGACTTCAATTCTGTATCATGACAATGTTTTTATTATCCCAGCTCCTTCAAAATTGCCATGTAATACTTAATGGTAGGTACTGCAGAATTACAATGGGGAACTGGAATTCCCAGAAGCCTTGTGCTTCTGGTATTCTACTTATTACATGTAGTATCTCTAGATTTAATCTAAGTCTTGGGCAGTAGGAATAAATGTCAAAATTTAGTGGGCCAGATTTTATGCTTTGCTAGAAGCATTTTTTTTTTCACAGCCAGATTCTACCTTTACCCCACCTAACTGTCTGGCAGAGAATTTTCCCAGTGTATGAGTTATCTTGACTATCATACAGCAGTAGTGCTCATGACTGTGCCCCACAAGTTGGTGATGGGAACAGAGCCAAACATGTGTACACTGTATCAATTCACAGTTATTGTGTGGTCCCTTAGAATCCATAGCTCATTACTGTAGGCTGGATCAACACTGAAGAGTCTGTAACATATGTAAACATCACACAGATGCACCATTTCATCCTCAGGATTCGATGCAAGCACCGCTGGTGAAAGTTGTCAAGGGTCTTAATGTGGCATCGATAGATGGTCCAGGTTTCACTGCAGTAGAGGAGGGTGGTTAACACGACAGTCTTGTAAACCAGGACCTTCATCAACCTCTGAAGGTCTCTGTTTTTGAAGACGCATTGTCACACTTTGAGGAAGGTGACACTGGTGACTCAGTGTTGGACTTCTTTATCAATAGAAGCCCATTAAGAGAGGTGGCTGCCAAGATATGGAAAGTGCTCCACATAGTCCTGAGCCTCCCTGTCTACATAGATAGCACAAGGGATGTTCAGCTGACCTGGGGATGGTTGGTGGAGAACCTTTATCTTCACAATGTTCAAGGACAGGCCAAGTCTCTTATATGAAATGTTGAAAAGATCTAAGGTCGCTTGCATATCCCGTGCAGAGTGAGCCATCACACAGCAATCAACCGCAAACTGAAAGTTGTGGATGTCCTTGGTGGTGAGTTTCATTTTTGCCTGGAAGCAGGCAAGATTGAAAAGCTTCCCGTCCAGTTGATACTGGATACTGATGCCAGATGGTGGGTCATCTTGGATGAGGTGGATGATGATGGTCAGGTAGATGGTGAACAGGGTTGGGGCAGTCATGCAACCTTGTTTGACTCCAGTCCAGATGTGGAATGCATCGGTTTCAGATCTTCCACTCAGGACAGTGGCAGTCATATCTGAAGTGCCCTGAGTTGGTTGGAAGCCTCACTGGGTTTCTGGAAGGATCTCCTTGGCGATGGTACAAAGGTGGTTCAGGAGGATGCAGGCCAGGATCTTGCCTGCAATGTACAGGAAGGAAATCCTCTTGTAGATCCCACAGTCAGATTTGTCACCCTTCTTGTAGATGGTCATGATGGTTGCATTCTTGAGATCCCTTGGTTGCCCTCTTCGTCCCAAAGGTGGAGGATATGTTGGTGGAGTCGTGATGTGAGCTGGAAGCTGCCAGCATGAGGTATACCTCTGCGGGTATACCATCTGGCCCACAGGCTTTGTTGGCTTTCATCTGTTGGATGGCCCACTTCAGCTTTCCGATGGTTGTTGGATCACCAAGGGAATCCACCATAGAGCATTATGGGACAGCTTGGAGAGTCTCCTCTGATATGGTGGACTCCTGGTTAAGGAGGAGTTTGAAATGTTCCTTCTAGCTCAAACAGATGGGGTCATTGTCCTTGAGGAGCCAGGAGCTGTCCTGTGATCAGAGTGGGTTCTTCATGTCATGCATTCATTGCTGGACCTCAGCCTTCAGCTGGTGCTACACTGCCATCTTTTGCTGAGTTCATGGATGGCTTTGCCAGGCGATGAATGCTGCACACTTCCTCTCACAGAGATTGTGAATTGGTGAATTGATTGCACTTTCTGTGATCATATCTGTGTCATTTGTGGACCACCACTGTGCCCTCAAGCAATTGCCACTGTTCAAGGCAATGGAAATCAGACCTGAGAGGGTTGATTTTTTTTTTTAATTTTTTTTTTTTTTTAATTTTGGCTTCTTGGAAACCAGTGTAATAGCAGCAGTACAAGCTGTGAACTGTGTTATAGCAGCTAGTGCTGGCCACAGAAGTAAGTTCATGCTGCCTGATAGATATTAGTTTGGTTTCAACCATTTAGAACTCATTATAATTTCATCTTTGTAATAAGTTACATGGGTTTACCATAGATTTTCCATCTTCCAAGTGCTGTAGATGGAGATAACCAGTTGGTGTGAGTGGAGGACTTTATTCTTCCTTTTAATTTCTCTTTTCATTTTTAATCTTTAAAGAAAAGGTAAAGCTATGTTAAGCTAGTACACAACAAAAAATAAGAGGGCTGCTGTCAAAATATAGGACCAAAGTCTGGTTTCCATCCTTTTTCATGTCCTTGTGACAAGGTATTTAGCAGAATTTGCAGATTCATTGGAATATGACAGGCCACGCCATGAGTGCTTCTGCTGTCAGATTCTAAATATGTTCCTTAGCACCTGCACAACCCCAGGCACCATCTGATTTCAGTTACAGGGAAATAAAGCCAGGAGTAACTGCTATGAGGTCAAGGGAGTTACACTAGCATATAAAACTGGTTACGGAGAGATTGCAAACAGGTCTTTAATATCCAACATGTAAGTTATGAGTACCAAAGTGAGCTACCTTTTGTGCTAGCCCACAGCTTCAGACTTGTACTATAAAACATCCATTTGGCTTATCTGTACATTTGCTCTAAACCACCACAACTAATGCTACACAGCTCATTTTCACAGTAAAACAAATGTTTTCTAAGGTCTAATACTACCACTCCTACTAGACAAATTACAGACAATTCTATTAATTGATTTTGAGACTCTTCCCTGTAATGTCCTATAGACCTTTTCCCTTAACACTGTTTTCAGTATTCTGTATTTTACCTTAACTTGGGGGGAAGAAGTATAAGAAAAAAAAGATTTGAAAGCACTAGTGGGAATCAACGTACTGTAGAACTGCAAGTGTTTGTAAAGTCAGAGGCTACAGTAAAACATATTTCAGCATACCCTATTGTTCAATGAACAGTTTGCCTCTAAGAATTAACCAATGGTTGTGAGTACAGTGACTTTCCACTATTTAGGTTGTAAACCTTTCAGGTAAGGGATATTATCTCTTTTCTGTGTTTGCATAGCACCGCTGAGCCTTTGAATTCAACCATAATAAAAGTATATACAGTAACTACTACTAATAATTTTAGCTGGACTTGAACAGATGCTGCCTAGCCTGGGAAAATTATCCTATTTCAAAGGTAGTCTAGATAAAGGAAAAGCTATTCAAATATATGAAACAGAGAAATTGATTTAAATTTGATCCTTGTCCCTTCAGTTTTCTATCACTGCATTAGGTTTCTGCTACCTTAAGCATTTGCTTTCCTATACAACTAGAGCAGTGGATCAGGTTGCGATTTCGCACACAAAGGTTGGTCTTCAATTTTGTGAACTTTAATCATTAAAAAAGCTTATGCAAGCTTCAAGAACAAAACCTCTTACCTCACAGCTGGAAATGGCTGAAGGTCAGCCATGTGCCATGTGATACGTAATAGTAAGTAATTCCAGTGGTCAGAGCAGTAGGTTGAAAGTCAAAGCTTCCCTTCTTAGTAATGCTCTGCTGCTATTTCATTATATCCTTGTCCAGTATGCATCTCAGAAGTTCTGAATATCTTACCTCTTCTGAGGCTAATAGAAATTGTGGACTCTCATGGCCCCTGACAATTAGGCTCTTATTTTCCCATGAAAGAGCATAATACTAACCAAAGTCATGATGAGAAATAGCCTGTGATCTTAAAAATTAAGTTAGTAGAAGAGCATACTGTTATTGTTTCACTATATAATTATTATCTTTTATTGGTGGGGGCTCTTCAGTTATGAGGTGAGAGGAGGGCAAATAAAAGACCCACTGGCTACATCTAGATGAGGCACTGACTGCACGGTTGTTACTGCACAGTCATTTAGTATGTGCATACCCAGTAACCGGCATTACTGTGCAGTAGCATCCCTGCATGGCTTCCTGGTGATGCTGACTGTGCAGTAGCTCATTACTTCTGCTAGTAGTGTCATGACATGTTTCATGCCAAGTGACTCTACTGTGCAGTTGTGATGAGCTACTGCACAGTAAGCATCTCATATAGGCGTGGCCTGAAAAATTTAGCCACGAAGCAACTTCAGTAAATGGAATGAACTGTGACCAGAAAAACTAAGTAGTGCTTTCTGTCTCTTGACACTTATATCAAAATTAATGCATTTGGAAAACATGAACAGCATCTAATTAAAACATTGTTATACTGTATTTACTTGTATCCAAAAAGTTTTTTCCTCTCCCATTTAACATGGGGGGTGGGGCGGAAAGCCCTTTTACTTGGATTCAAGTACAAGGCAGTTGCTGCAGTAGTGAGTCTAGTCCTAACCTCGGGTTCAAGTTAGAGTCAAAGATGCAGCCACTGCCTGTCCCCCTGCCTGCCCTCCTCCCCCATTTTCCCCATGGACTTTCCATACCGCCTGCTCCCACTGCTGCTACTTGCCCTCTGGGTCTGGATTTAGTAGGACTCTGGCCCCACTCCTGCCCAGTGCCAGCCCAGCCTGGTAGCAGTGGCAACAGTAGCAGCAGCTCTGTCTGGTTCAGGTTCTGGCTGTAGACTAGAGATGTTGCCATTGCAACAGTTGCTGCATAGTCAGGCTGGCACTGGAGTAACCACATGCAGGGCCAGCCCATCCAATCCAGTAAAACCTGTGGCTGCAGTGGCCCCCGCTCGCCCTGCTCACCCCCCTCCCTACTCCCCCACCAATGCAAGTTTCTGTGTGTCTGGGGGCCCCAAAAATTGTGGGCTGGCCCTAACCACATGCTTCATGCCTCAGGCTGGAGCAAGGCTGTATCTCTGCCAGAACTGAAGCCAGAGGGCCAGGGAAGGGTGGGGGGGGGCAGAAGGGGGATTAGCATGTGCGGGGGAGGTCAAGTACGAGGGTGTGCAGGCACTGGAGGGGTAGGCAGCTGAGGGGGAAGGACAGACAACAGGCAAGAGAAAGACCACTGGACTCCCACATTTCACTGCAGTGGTGGGAGGGACACATTTAAGACAGCTCTCAATAATTCAATGTTTTACATGGAAAACTAACAAATTTATACAATTTCCATGTATAGAGTCTGATTATTCAGTGCAGGGGGGTCACATGAAATTCAAATTTATCTTGGATATGGGTAAATATGAGGATGATTTTCAAAGCAAAATAAAAATTATTTCCTCTTGGGAACTTGATGTTTAGTGAAGAACAGAAGGTAATGGTCATAAAGCATTAAGCCTTTCTAAATAACATACTCTCCCTCACACTCTCACCCCCTTGGATGTTAAGGTGATGGATCATCCTGGTAGTTCATGTTCTCTTCTTTACCAAAAACTGGTGTTTGGGCTTAGACTCTGATAAAAAGCTACTATAAGGAAGACTGATATGTGAAGCTTACCCATCTCCACTAAAAGCAGAGGGAGAAATCTGCTCTATCCAGTTTCTAGACTCAGGGTTGGGGGAGTTCAATTCTTTAGCCTCTTCATTGCTTGGTGAAATGAGGATGCCAAGCAGAAGTGTCTTGTGGGGAGGGCAATGAAAATGATGTTGAGTCAGTGTGGGTGATATAAGACAAGAGTAAACCTGTTTTCAGGTGGTGAAAAGGTGAAAAGCAACTGAAAACAGGGTGTTAGAAGTCTGAGTATGTAGCAGAAAGCCCCCTTTGTACATTTCCCTTCTGGACATTGATATAACAGAAGCCCCTTCATACCTGAAACCCCCCTCCCCACATTTTGTGCATTTCTTTTTCTTCTGCATATTGGCAGAGACCTAGCAAACTCATTGTATGGGTGTGGCAAGGCTCAGAGGAAGCCAGAAAGCTGAAGTGGCTTTCTGTAGAAGAAACCTGGAAACTACATCTACATATCAATTAAGCTCAGTGTCACTAAAGAAAGGAAAAGAACTAAAATATCCACTGCAAAGACTGTAAAATATCCTGTGCTAAACTAACTCACTGTCCCCAGTAGCCTTTGATCCTCACTGCCTCACACTGCATTTTTATATATTTCTCACAGTGAATTTTCATATTTCATCTGTCTTGTCTTTACCATGGCATTTTGTATTTTATATTTTATACTTTTAAACTCTTCAGAAATGTACTCTTTGTGGAATGAAGTTACACCTTGGACCATTGTTAAAACTGCATTTAAATTGTAATTGTGAAGTGATCTGTTGAGTGAATGTGAGTGAATGATGATCATCAGTAGACAATAGCCTAGCCAAAGGAACTCCATTTTAAGCTAATCAAGCTAAAGAACAGATTCCTGAAACTGAGAACTCACCCTATGGTCTATTCCTGTAACCCATGACAATACATCCATTAAGTCAAGGGTGGACTCCCAAAACTTCAGGTACTAGCAAGCAGAGACCCCTGTGACTAACAGCTGTCAGGTACTACTCAAGACCCACATGGGACAGTGACCTCCAGATTGGGTAGCCAAAATGATGTTGGGAGATCACAGAAGTCTGCCAGAAAAGGGATAAAAGGCAGTGAAGCATGACCCTCAGTGGCACCCTCTCATCCAGCACATGACCTACCGAGACAGAAGGACAAGTAGGCAACCCACTTCTGGAGAAGACATTGCCTTGAAGGAAGCTGACCATTGGCAGCAGACTCCAGGGACTTGGATAGGTAAATATACTGACACCAGTGCTCTCACAATCACTACAACAGCTACTACACACTATACTACATGGGTTTGAATGGCATGGGCTTGAATGAGTGAGTGCATGTGTGTGTGTGTTAGGGTGACCAGTACTCCTCATAACTCAAAGTTTGCATTTATGATTTTATTGGTAACTTCATGTCCTGTCCAACAAACTAGAATGTTGGTCCTTTGTAGCCAATGAAGTCTCTACATATATGCTTACTTTCATCAACAGGAATGTCTTCCTTCCTACTGATTTTTTTTTCTACTTGGGGGTATAGAGTGGAAAAGACGTTACAGTACTGGCTGTGATCTGCTAAAGTCCCCTTTACATGGGAATGTTAATGATTGTTTTTATGTAGCATACAGTCCTGTACTATATCCCTTTCCTAGTGTGACCACTGTGGAGAAATGTTCTCTGCTGTACATCTGGTGATAGCATCCCCCCAAGCTTTCCACTTCCTGTACCTGCCAAATCATAAGTTTCTTTTTTATGCTGAACATATCTATGAAAAGGGTGAAAGATAAGAGTCTCTGTGCAAGGTTTGTACAGTTGTTTACTAGGAATCTGATCCTTAATAAGTTTCATGTGAAAGTGAATGACTTAATGATCTAATCATTCGTTGCTCTCAAGTATTCTAATAAACTCTCAAGCTTACATAACATAAAAGTGAGGTAATGCAACAAAATCAATGATGGTCCAA
Source organism: Alligator sinensis (assembly GCF_000455745.1). NCBI lineage: Eukaryota > Metazoa > Chordata > Crocodylia > Alligatoridae > Alligator > Alligator sinensis. The sequence continues at coordinate 71,101 of NW_005843062.1, forward strand.
TTTAAACTGAACCACAAACTCAGCATGATCAGAGAATAAAAGATCAGAGACTTAAAAGAGTAGCAATTTACTGCATTATTTAACAAAGTCAACTCTTTCAGATTTCCAATTTTAATACATTTTAGAATACATGTTCTGAGAAATATACTTTCTTGTTGGTCCTATATAAATGGAGGTTTTCATATCAGTTTTACTGAATATACTTTATTTTATGCTTCATTTTTATTTTTTCAATCAATAGTTTCTCTGAAAGGTGACTTTAAACTGCATCATGTTAATCTACTATCTTGCTGCGAGTAAATTATGATCAACCCATTACCAAAAGGGATTATGCATTTTTAGAAACGAGCAAATGGAAAAGATGGTGCTATATTATTTGCAAGTTGTGAGTGGGTGTGTGTCTGTGTGTGTGTTTTAAGACTATAAAACAATTAGATCACATCACCAGGGAATCAGAATATCATCTATGTTGATGAATCACATCTGTGAAATGAAGGTTCAACTGTTAGGTATTAGATGTTAGGTGTTAGGGCCGGAAGGGACTTCAATAGATCATCGAGTCCGACCCCCTGCATAGGCAGGAAAGAGGGCTGGGTGTAGATGAACCCAGCTAGACTGGGTTCAGATGACTCCAGCCAGATGCCTATCTAACCTCCTCCTTAAGACCCCCAGGGTAGGGGAAAGCACTACCTCCCTTGGGAGCCCATTCCAGATTTTGGCCACTCTGTGAAGAAGTTCTTCCTAATGTCCAATCTAAATCTGCTCTCTGCTAGCTTATGGCCATTATTTCTTATGACCCCCCAGGGTCTCCTTGGTGAGTAGAGCCTCACCAATTCTCTTCTGCACCCCCATGATGAATTTATAGGCAGCCACAAGGTCGCCTCTCAACCTTCTCTTGCGGAGGCTGAAGAGGTCCAAGTGCCCTAGTCTCTCCTCATAGGGCTTGGCCTGCAAGCCCTTAACCATATGAGTGGCCCTTCTCTGGACCCTCTCCAGGTTATCCACATCTCTCTTGAAGTGTGGTGCCCAAAACTGCATGCAGTATTCCAAGTGCGATCTGACCAGCGCCCTATAGAGGGGAAGTATCACTTCCTTGGTTCTGTTTGTCATGCATCTGCTGATGCATGATAAAGTGCAGTTAGCTTTGCTGATGACTTTCACACTGATGACTCATGTTCATCTTGGAGTTCACTAGGACTCCAAGATCCCTTTCTGCTTCTGTGCCACCAAGCAGGTCATTTCCTAGGCAGTAGGTGTGCTGGACATTTTTCCTCCCTAGGTGCAGCACTTTGCATTTCTCCTTCTTAAATTTTATTCTATTGTTTTCTGCCCATTTGTCCAACCTGTCCAGGTCTGCCTGTAGTTGTTCCCTGCACTCCGGTGTGTCCACTTCTCTCCACAGTTTTGTATCATCCACAAACTTGGACAGAGTACACTTCACTCATCCAAGTCGCTGATGAAGACATTGAAGAGTATTGGTCCAAGGACCAAGCCCTGCGGGACCCAACTGCCCACGCCCTTTCCAGGTCGATACTGACCCATCCTCCACCACTCTCTGGGTTCGACCCTCTGGCCAATTTGCCACCCACTGGACTGTGTAATCAGCCAATTCACAGCCTCTTAATTTGTTCACCAGTATGGGGTGGGATACCATATTAAAAGCCTTCCTGAAGTCTAAGTAAATGATGTCTACCCCTACTCCTGAGTCCAGGTGTTTTGTAGCCTGGCCATAAAAAGAGACTAGATTAGTCAGGCATGACCTACCTGCTATGAACCCATGCTGGTTTCCCCTCAGCATAATTTTTCCTGCTGGGCTCTCACATATATGAGCCTTAATAATCTTTTCAAAGACTTTGCCAAGGATGGAAGTGAGACTGCCTGGCCTATATTTGCCTGGATCCTCCTTCCTCCCCTTCTTGAAAATAGGGACCACATTGGCCCTTTTCCAGTCCTCTGGGACCTGGTTCATGTGCCACGAGTGCTCAAATATTCTTCCCAGTGGCTGTGCAATGACATCAGCCAGTACCTTCAGTACCCTCAGATGGAGCTTCTCTGGGCCTGCCGACTTAAACACATCCAGTCCTTCCAAGTGATTCTGCAACATCTCAGGGTCAACACTTGATAGTCTGGCACCCTGCTGTTGCCTCTCTACAATCCCATTGTGAGACTTGTCTTGCCCCTCATTTAGGAACACTGAGGCAAAGAACTCATTGAGGAGTTCAGCCTTGTCCCCCCTGTGCGTCACCAATTGCTTTTGCCCATTCAGTAGTCGTCCTATACTGCCCTGGGCCTTCCGTTTACTCCCTATATATCTGAAAAACAATTTTGTGTTATCCTTAACTTGGGATGCCATCCTCAGCTCCATGGTAGCTTTGGCCTTTCTAATTGCCTCCCTACAACTGCGAGCTGAGGAGGTATACTCCTCTTTAGTAATCTCTCCCTGTTTCCACTACTTATATGCCCCCCTTTTTGCCCTTAGGCTGCTCTGCATTTCTCTGGTCAGCCAAGGAAGCTTGGCCCCTTTCCGCCTTTTCCCCCACATTGGGATCATCTCCCCCTGTGCCCGAAGGATCGCTTCCTTAAGGCACAGCCACCCTTCCTGGGCTCCCATCTAGCCAAATCTCTTACTCTGCAGTGCGTCATTGACTAAAGGCCTGAGCTCACTGAAGTCAGCCTTCCTAAAGTCTTGCACTTCCACCCTACTAGTTACCTGCTAGTTACCTTTCCCACTCTACACCTTATGATGAATTCTATTATTTCAATGTGTACCGCCCAGTTGTAGGTAGAGTCTCACCAGGTTTCTGTTAACCCCACTAAGTTGTAAGCATTTTCTGCAAGCAGGAGTGCTAGTTCATCCTGCTTGTTCCCCATGCTCCTTGCATTACTGTATAGGCACTTGAGCCCTGTGACTGGCGCCTTTGTTGCCCCCCCGGCTCTGATGCCCAATGGGCCCCTTATTGCTTACCTGCTTATTGCTTACCTGTGCTGTACTGCTGGATGTCCCCTGGATTGCAGGTTCCTGATGTTCTCCTTCTTCTGCCTCCCCATCCTCTGTCTGAGCTAGTTTAAAGCCCATTTTAGTTAAAAAGTCAAATTATAATAGATAGTTGTGAATCCATTAACCTTTTTTTTATTTTTGATGCACACAAATGCTGCAGATAGAAGTAACATGAAATACCCATATGAAAAGTGACATCCCAAAAATAGACAACCTGGGATATGAAGTGATTCTGATTATGTTAATTAACATGACATTAAAAATATATGTATTCAAAGACCCTTCTTATTCTTAAAACATGTTCCAACTATGTGGAGCATAGCTTGATGCAAACAAAACTGTGTTCATGCACGTTTTCACTGTTGTGTTTCTTTGGGAAGCCTATCAGACTGACAACTAAAGCATATTTTCATTTATGTTAAGTATAGGTCACGCATACTAGGGTTGTGCAAAACAGCATCATTGCATTTCAACTTCTGTTTCAATGTTTTGATGGAGCAGTGTTCCGTTTCGAGGTTCATTTCATTTTGAAACCACTGTTCCACTTCGTTTCATTGAAAGTGTTTAGCTGCTTCAATGCTGTTTCAACGTTTCATCCATAGGTTATAATGGGGAAGCACAAAACTGCCTATAACTGTCATTTCTTGGCTGATTTAGATTAAACTTTCAGGGATAGCAGCCCCTTCTGAACCTGTAAATCTTGCCAAGTTTCAAGGTTTTAATTCAAGGTTTTCAAGGTGCAGGAGGTTCTGGGAAACTTCACCTCAAAGTCTTGAAAGCAAAACTTGTGTCACTTTTAAGTGTGAAGGCACAGGCGGGGAGGGGGGTGTGAAAACTGCAGGGATGGTAGGCTGAGGCAATGAATCCTGCCAAGTTTTAAGGAGATGGGTGCAGCAGTTTCTGGGAAACTGTGCCTCAAGCTGCTGACAAGCAAAACTCATGACATGTGTGACTTTGTGTGTCTGTTAAGGCATGCCCTCACTGGCACTGGGGCCTCTATGTGACATGGTAGTGCGCCCCAATGAGGCTGCTGCCTCCCCTACAGTCTCAGTTCAGTCCACCACTTTAAATGAAAATAGATAATAAAGTAACTAAGTGAGCACCAGTACAGTAGCACCAACAGCATCTAGGGCAGCCAAACTGTGACAGAGTCTTTCTTTTCTCTTCAGGAACTTCTTTTCCAGTGTGTGTGCTAAGGTCTGCTCCCACTGTGTGACTCTGTGTGTCTCTGTTAACATGAGCCCCCACTGGCCTAGCCAGCAGCAGCAGCCTCCTGTCATCTGGCAGGCAGATTGAGGGGCCTACCCATAACCCCTGGAGGTCTGTGATGGCTGTGCCAGACTCCTCCTGGGGGTGCAGACCCCTGAACTGCCTGCCAGATGACAGAAGGCTGCCGCTGCTGGCAAGTGACAGGAGGTTTGCTTGAGTTGTCAACAACTTGAGGTGAAGTTTCCCAGAAACCTCTGCACCTATCTCCTTGAAACTTGGCAGATGGCATGCCCTCAGAAACAGTTACCATCCCTGGAGGTTTCATCTGAATCAGGAAAGAAATGACAAAGGTGTAGGCATTTTTGTGCTTCCCCATTATAGCCAAAAAGTCGAGACAGTGTCAAAACAGTAAAACAGTTTTGACGAAGAAAAATGAAATGGAACTCAAAACAAAACTCTGGTTCTGTTGAAACATCAAAACAAAAGTCAAAGCACAACTGTGCTGTTTCACATAGCCCTAATAAATATATCTCTCTTCCTATATAAATCTGATAATGTATGTGTACTGCAAGGTATAAATGTATAGAAATTAAATATATGCTTCTTCCTATATAAATTCAATACCAAATGTGTGCTGCAAGGTATAAATGTACTAAATAATATAAATCTCTCTCTCTCCCTTCAAATTTGAAAATGTGTGTGCTGCAAGGTATAAATTTATATAAATAAAATATAAATGTATTTCCCTTCCTATATAAATTAAATTCTATAGCATAATATCCTATCCAATTCTTACATTATAAAAGCCTAAGTCTGTCTGTCTGTCTGTCTGTCTATGCATAATGCTTTATTGGTGCTCTGATTGCCTGTCTTGGCAGACAACCTGTCTTGACAGACAATCGGAGTGCCCTACACGGACAGGGACAGACAGTGGAACAGCATCATGACAGTGGAGACTGAGGGGCTCTGCTGGCCTCGCCCCCCTCCCCTACACCTTGGAGGCAGAGGGGTATGAAGGGGACTGGAGCACCGTCATAACAGAGGAGACAGAGTCCCCCCTCCCCCTGCCCAAAAAAACATCTAGCAGGGATGGGAGGCAGTGGGGAACAAGGGAGGGGGGACTGACCCTAGCCCCAGCCCGAAGCGGTGGTGGGAGGTGGAGAATGCCCCAGCCCTGGCTCCAGCCCGAAGTCACAGGGAGGAATGGGGAATGGCTCTGGCACAAAGCGGAGGGGAGGAAGTGGGGAACAGCCCAGGCAATAGCCCAAAGTAGCAGGGGCAGGGGGGGAAGGGCCCAGGCCCCAGCCCCAGACCAAAATGGTGGGTGGAGGTGGGGAGTGGCCCCAGACCTGGCCCAAAGCAGCGGGGGGAGGCAGAAAATGGGCCCAGCACTGGCGCAAAGCGGTGCAGGGGAGGTGGGTAATGGCCCAGGCCACAGCCCAAAGCAGCAGAGGCAGACGGGGAAAGGTCCTGGCCCCAGTCTGAAGTGGTGGGGGGAGAAGGGGGATGGCCAGGCCCCAGCCCCAGCCCAAAGCTGCGGAGGGGAAGGAGGGAACAGCCCCAACCCAAAGCGGAGGGGGAGAGGTGGGGAATTGCCCATGCCCCAGCCCCGACCCCAGCCATGGCCCAAAGCAGCAGCGGGGAGGCAGGGAAGGGATGCGGTCTTCTGTCCTCACCCACACCCTTCTCCCGTTATTCTTGATGGGCATTTTGCTAATTTAATTATAAAATTTAAAAGAATAAATCACTTAATATAATAATAAAACAAAAGTCTAGAAGAAAGAAAAAGGTATTCTGGAATACCTCTTGCTAGGCTAAGGTAGCAAGTAGGAAATTATTTAGATCAGTGCTAGTAGTAGCCTTTGTTATCTAACACTCCTGAGCTCCTGGAAGATAGCTCAGTTACTGTCAGACCCCAAGGCAGAAAGCAGGGCAATTCAATCAATGCTGCCTTTTATCCTGTTTTTCCATTCCTCCCCCAGAGCACTGGAATTGGAAGGGACCTCAGGGAAGGATCACAATATGAGAGCAGTCCTTCCCTCCCTTTTCCCCTTCCATCTCCTTATTTTCTAGTTTCCCGTAAGCCCAAATTGAGCTTTGAAACTTGAAACATTTCAAAACTTTCAAAACTTTTCAACTGCCCTCATTTCATTTTGAGGCTGTTTCACTCTGAGCCCTTTGTTTCACTTTAATTTTGCTGTTCCGAGCTTGAAACAAGTCAAAACAGTATTGAAACAAAACAGCCGGTGAAAATTTGCACAGCCCTAATGCATACTTTCTGACAATATCAGCTCTCCATTGATGTAGTGATCACTCTGAAGATTGAATAGACAAAAGACTATCTCTGGCCATGAAATGTCTGCTGTAATGATTTATTTAGGTATGTGAACATAACTACACAAAAAACTTAACTTGGACTACAAAATAATTCATGACTTTTCAGGAGAAATATGGTGATGGCTTTTATGGATAAACAATTAAATACACTGTTTGTTGATTTAATACTGGTCACCTGGAGGGGAAACACTTAATTTTCTTTTTTTTTAATTAATTTGTGGTCTCTTTCACGTTTTTTAGTTTGATGCCTGCCAATTTAGTTGATCTGAGTATAAAGTTTATCTGTATATTAATTATGGGTCAGATTCTTGACACATTGAGTTGTAATTTTTGCCAGTGAAAAATGCCACCAATTTGACTTGCCTGTTTTACAGATGGTATGTTGACACAGATGCTGAGTAAGAAGAAACAGAGGTAATGTTTAGTCATGCCTTCTTCCTATGGAGTATACTTTTGATACTTGAAGTTAAAAATTTAAAATATAGCTATGCAGTGGAAAGATGTGCTGTAAAAGGCAAGACTTGTAACAATTCTTTTATGTGATGATTAAAAATTAACTTGCTGTTTACAGTAGTAGAACATGCTGCAGAAGGTGGAATACTGTACACATGACAGTTCCAGGAGGGTCCTGCTATTTCTGCTTGCCCTCTTGGAATCTCTCATTGTAAGAGTGACTACTTTGTGTATGTGTTCTAATGTATTTCAATCCACTTTTATAGTAGATAAGAGTAGAACATTGATTTACAGTGATTATGTTTGTAATTCGTAGTCTGTTTAACACTGAGTGTTACTCTGCCCCTGCTTTAGCTTATACGTAAAATATGGATGATAAGTGAGATCACATAAGTGAGATCTCCTTTAATCTAATTTTTTCAAATAGTAAAACTTCAGGAAAGGGAAATATGTCTGAGCTGAGGACTAAAACTGAAATTATAACCATAATATGCTTATTTGTCTTACAATGAATGTTTTCTTCAAAAAGGTGATATCAATAATTTGGATTTGCATCGATTTATATAAGCATGCAATAAGTTTTCCAAGAAAATTGGACATTAAACCCAATTAAATAGGTTGGTGAATGGATTTAAGCACAAGTGTTGGTTTATATCAGAATGAAAACTCAAATGACTGAAGGAATAATAGGTTATTTTAAAACCACTCAAATGCTTCTAATGTTTTTTGCCATAAGCTAAGATCCTGATTTTCTTTTTGTATACCTTCAGGGTTTATTACTAGAAATGGAATGAAATTACTATGATCCCAAATCTGAACAAAGATATATAAAGCATTTTTATTCTCTTTATTTAGAGACAGTGCACTATGTAAGAATATATGCTTTTGAACTTTGTTGAATTGTGAAAGAATTCCATTGCCTTTAATGATCTCTGGATTATACCAGTGGCTCTCAACCTTTTTACACACAAGGCACCCAAAGATGTCAGCTCTAACTTTTCACTCAATTTTTTTGACTACAGGGAAAAAAACCAGAACAATAGTTCTGTTCCAAAGATCTCAGATCACAACAGGTCAGAATGATTTTAACACTATTGATTTGAAATCTCTGGGTCATGTTGTGAATCAAGTGTACACGCCTACCAGTATTGTTGGTACCCTGCAGCCCCCTTGAAAGGATTTCAAGGAACCTCAGGGTACTGTGACACCGTGTATGAGAATCTCTAGATCAAACCTTTCACCACATGCGGATCATGGCAACATAGTTGCATGAGATGATGAGCTACCATCATTCCAGCAACATCATTTAAATGCTTAAAACCATTTAATCTGTAATGCAACAGAATTTAGCCAGGTTGCCATTCTGGTTCACAATTGATGTTTAGTAGCCCAAGTCAAGGCAAATAGAAGTCTTCAGGCCAGAATGGAATCCTGTAAAAATTTTGACTACTTGAAGTTTTTATGGCTACTGTGTAAGAAGGAATATGATTGTATTTTAAAGCAGTAGTAAGTATTGCTTAGATGGTTGAAAGATAAAATAGAATCTACACCTTTGTATGCAGAAAGGATGCCAGCTTTTGGAACTGCACTGAGAAAGTGGAGTGATAGCAAATCCTCTGGATATCAACAGCAGTACGTGGACCCCACTGGCTGCACTCCTGATCTCCCCAATAGCCCAATTCTCCAACAGCATGGGAAGAACAGATAAAATGAAGTCTATTTGTGTGCATCCAGGATTTTCAATATGGAGATCAGATCCTCTAGCTCTTGAGCTAAAGATATAACATTTTGCCTCACAGTGGCAGTAAGACATTATCCTCTTAAGGGCACATACCTACTAAAGTGATATTTCTACTTGCTGTTATAAAAAAAAATCATCTCTGGATTCTCTGGTCAGAGGTCTGCCCTAACTTTCATCTGTAGTATCACCTCTTTCAACAACTGGTATTGATAATTATCTGCATTTCACAGCCCTTTTTTGAAAAACTCTCAACTTGCCAGAGAACAGACGAAAATACATTGGTTTCTTCTCATATGGAAGATATAATAACATATATGTTATTATATACAGCAGGGGCATCAAACACATTGCCTATAGGCCAGAACCTGTCCATGGAGCTACTCCTTTTGGCCCACAAGGCTCATAGTGGGCCAGGAAATGTGGGGGTGGACCTAGCAGGGGTGTGAGGCCTGACACAGTATCCAGGCCTAAGGCAGCCCATAAGGTATGTTCAACAGAAGTAGAAAAGTGAGTAAAGGCTTGGCCAAGACTGACATACTTGAGCTGCTGCCACTAGCCAGCAAAATTCAGCTAGAATTTTGGACAGGTTTTATCTACAGGCAAGAATTTACTAATCCACACCATTTAAGAATTACTTAGTAATGTTTTTCAAATGCAGAATTTCAGATTTGTGGACAATACTAGACGATTGAAGAAGTAGAGTTTTCCTGAATGTAAATATGAGTTATGGAAATAGTTATGGTTTGAGTTGTTTGTTTTTTGCAGGGGAAACTTTTGCAACAAACCTTGATTTCTGTGAATATGTAATGCAGATGACTAATGTTAGCTGTAGGTTGTTCAAAACTATTTACTTGCATTATTCATAATTTTCCATGTAGTTGTATGTATATTTTCTAAGTTAATCACTGAAACTTCTTAAAGAGAAGGATAAGGAATGAGAAAGAAAAAAATAATATTCTTGGTGGTGCTGGGCAAGAGGATCCTGGATTCTGATCCCTTTTCTAGTCTAGAACCACATCCTGACAATTGTATAGCCTTGTGATTAGAAATCATGTGGAAAGCATGAGTTTTGAGTTCCTCAGTTTGAGGTAGTCAGAGAATACAGGTCACTTCCTGAGACAGTTCTCTATCCTTTGGCCCAGGGTTGTCCAACTTCAGAGAGGTCAGGGGCTACACATAATGAGGGCTGCACCTGCTCCCACTGAGTCATGCCATGCAGGTGCCCCCTCTGCACTGCACCATGCTGTACAGGTGTGCCAACCAGCATCTTAAGTGAATGTGAATGCCATATGAAGAGCAGCTATCACCTACACAGAATGTGTAAGCAAAAATGTTCCCAAATAAAGAACTTTAATGGGCATAAATATACTTAAAGAAATAAGCATAGATTTCCTCTACTTAAAATTACAAAAATGTATGCTTTCAGTCTTAATATGACATAGAAAATATACAAAATAGCAATAAACTGTCATAGTATTTGACTAATGTTATGGCAATAAAACTATGGCAACTAATGGTTCATTACTAGGGATCCTGGTTTTCCATAATAAAAATTGCAAATTCTCTGATAAAACCCCCCAAATCCATGATTGAAATGAAACACCACTCTATATAGGTATCGACTGAACACAACGTATTATTGATTATATTTACAATTTTAAAGCAATTTGGAAGCCTACCAGTGCCTCAATCACTATAGTAAAATAAATTCTAAGTAACTATATATTTTGGTGTTTGATATTGGGTTTTTTATCATGAAAAATCAGAGGTCCTCCTGACCCTTTAGCTCACCAGGGCACAGGTCTGGACCTCTCCCCACCCACAGCCCCCTGGCCCTGCTGGTGCCCCTCACTCGCCCACCCATAGCCCCTCCCCCCTAGCCCTGTGGGAGGGGGCCCCCAGCTGCCAGGCCTATGGGGCCAGGAACCTGGGTCTGCAGACCTCTGCCCCCTGCAGCAGCACCAAAGCCCTGGCTTACCACCTTTGGGAGGTGGTGGTTGCCATAGCCAAAGTGGGGAGCCCAGGTCCCCCTTTCCCATGGGCGGCATGGCTGGATCGGAGCCTGTGGAGGTGGTGGGCTTGCGTGGGGGTGGGGCTGGCTCCCTGCAGCTTCTGATGCTCCTGTGGAGGGAGGGGGGCACATGCCCCCCAGATCTGTGTCCAGGCTGGGGATGGGCTCCCTGCTGTGGGATCAGGTTCCTCACTCTGCTGCCCTCCCCTGGGGCCTCCACAGCCTGGTGGGTGGGACTGGCATGGCTGGGCAGACAGGGGCTGCATGAGGAATCTCATTGCAGCTAATGCAAGCCCCATGCTGCCCTAATGATACACCCCCTGCTTTTTTCAGAGCAGTGGGGATGGCAACATGGGGTTGTGTCCCTTGCTGCTCTGGGGTGAGCAGAGGGCACATTGCAAGGGCAGCATGAGCTCACAGTGGCCACAATGAGCTTTCCCACCCAGACTTCCTCTGCTCTAGCATGCCAGTCTTGCCCGCCAGGCTGCAGAGGCCTCAGGGGAGGGTAGCAGGGTGGGGAGCCTGAGCCTGCATTGGGCAGCCTGCCCCCACCCCATGCACAGATCTGGGGGTCATGTGCCCCCTGAGAGCACACAGCAGAGGGGAGCTGGCCCCATCCCTCCTGCCCGTCAGATTCCTCACTGGGGCTCTATGCCTGCACATTGTGGTCCTAGATCCCAAGCGCATGCACCAGTCAGATGGGCTGCAGCCCCAGCCTGACCTGATAACTCCCTCCCTCCCTATGCAGGCCTCAATTCCTCCCCTGCCAATTATCTTCAAGAGCTCTATCTTCATTGATTCTAAAATGAACATGGGCCGCCAATGTGAGGAAGCAGTCAGTAAGGCTAACCGCACCTTGTCATGAAGCCACAGATGCAACCTGACCTGGTCCAAGGAGGTGATCTTTCCCCTCTATGCAACACTGGTCAGGCCACAGCTGGAGTATTGCATCTAATTCTGGGTGCCACACTTTAGGAGGGATGTGACCAGTATCAAGAGGGTCCAAAGGAGGGTCACTCGCATGGTCAGGGGCCAGCAGGCCAGACCGTACAGGAAAAGGGTACAGGACCTGAACCTGAGAGGGGATCTAGTGGCTGTCTATAAACTTACCAGGGGAGACCAGAGGGGAAAGGGTGAGACCCTGTTCCCCTGAGCACCTCCTGGAGTAACAAGGAATAACGGCCACAAGTTGATTGAGAGTAGGTTCAGGTCAGACATCAGGAGGCACTACTTCACAGTCAGGGTGGCCAGGATCTGGAACCAGCTTCCATGGGAAGTGGTGCTGGCTCCTACCTTGGCGGGTCTTTAAAAGGAGGCTTGATAATTACCTAGATGGGGTCATATGAACCCAGTATTCATTCCTGCCCAGGGCAGGGGGTCGGACTTGATGATCTGCTCAGGTCCCTTCTGATCCTACATCTATGAATCTGTTCCCCAGGCTGCCTGGTGGTCATGTGCATGTATATGCACATGGCATCCCCTGCCTGCCTGCCCTCCTGCTCCCCCCAGCCCCTTGCAGGCTGGAATTCTGCCAGATTTCTCAGGTAAAAGGGAAAATCTGCAGTTTTTTTCTGTTTTTCTGGGGGAAACGGAAAACCCGGATGCCTGTTCATTACAGATATTATTCTATAAATCATCTAATTCAGTCTCCAAACACATGTATTGTCTTAAGTTATAAAGTTTGAATCTGAACCCAAATACCTCCAAGACTGAGCATTTCTAATGTGATTTTTGGGCTCGCTCATGGCTATAACAAGAAATTAATTCAGTAGTTCATATTTTGATTTTGGAGAAGCCAACTTCAGTATTTGTAAATCAAATCTCAGTTTGGGATCTAAATGGATTAATCCACGTTACCAAGCTATGTAATAAATTGTATTTTGTATCTTTTTGTTACTCAGATGTGCAGAGGGAAAAGGCATTTTAAAGCTTTCTACAATGAACGTAAAACTCTCCATATAATTCTGGAGGTTTCCTCTTTTCTCTTTTTAAGATCTTCCAAGTTTGCATATAAATAATTTAGTAGTTCTCATTTGTTAACTAAGTAATTAATTTGTTCCAGGTGGCCTTTATTAAGGATTTAAATATTGAAATCAGTTGTATTTATATTACTAAACATTGTAGTGCTTCTGCAGCCACTGCTTCCGTTTGGCTTTTATAGTTCATATATATATTCATTATCATATATTGATCACATGCTGCAAAACATGCAAACTTCTTCACTCTTTGGTACTAAATGCTCTATTGCATGTGAGGACTATCTTGAAAAGTCAATTATGTCAATTAAGACAGTGGCTCAAGAGCTGGTAAGGGAAGATTTTGTCATCTATAGGCAACTGGTCAGAATTCACTCCACATTGGTCAAGGGTAGCAGCCTCCAAAGCCTTGTCAACAGTTCAGGCACCACCCTTCATGTTTTTTGAGGATTGCTGCTCCATTGGGTCAGGTGGGGCCATAAAGAGGAGCTTCTTTTATCCCTGTATAAACATTTTTCTGGGAGAGTTACTGAGTGAGCCATCCTGTTGTGAGTTCAGTTCACAGTCTGCTTTAACAAAGAGGGTTTTTTATTCATACCAACAGCACCCAAACAACCATGAGACTCCTTCTTAACCTCCACCCATCTCTGGCTATGTAACAGTGATATCCTGGAGGAGAGCTGAGTGACAGCCTAACCCTTGTAGATATATAGTCTATATGTCCCTCTTCTAACACAACCCATTTAATCTGATAGGAACCAGCCCCCCCCCCCCCCCCCCCCCCCCCCACACACTACTTTTTAAAAATGAACTAAATTTTTTCAATAAGTCTTTGTGGTAACCTTTGCAGTCTTACAGATCTGTGAGCCATCATATTAGTCTCTTGTCTTGCTTGGATGGCGCTCTAATTTCCTCCATGTCCTTCTCCAGTTTGGTCACTGTTGGTTTCTTCTTCTGTCTTCCTATATGTGCTGAAGGTGTTTTCTATTTCTTTTGTAGAAGCTTCCTTAACTTATCTCTACTTAATAAGATCTAGGAGCTACCTCATGAGCAAGGATCCTGGTTTTCTGTTTGCCACAGAAAAACACGGTAAAATGCAGGTTTTCTCTTTTAAAGGAAAAACGCATGGGAAACAGCAGGGTTCCCCTTGCAGGCTTGCAGCCTCCAAGGGGCTGGGGGGAGCCAGAGGAGGGCAGTCAGGCAGGGGGCACCACGTGCATGGTGGAACAGGGCTCCTGGCAGCAGCACCAAGCCTCTCTGCTGTGGTCTGCCCTGCCATGCTGGGTCCCAACTGATAAGCACCCCTTGTTTCAGGGGCACCTGGCTAAACCCCTAGGGACAGAGGTAGGGCTGGAAGCCATGTCCAGCAGAGATCCCTTGAACTTTTACTGCATTTTCTACTTCAGGAACAGCTTTGTGTTCTGAAAAAAGTATTTTATCTAACCAAGGGCATACAGTAGGTTGTTTAGGCTGGGGGAGATTGCTTGTTGCGTAGTTGCTGATTGCTGGCCTCGCTAGAAGGAATACTGTATCAACAAAGTTCCGGAGCTGGAAGGGGGGTTACTTGGGGGGGAGCTGGAAGGGGGGTTACTTGCTGGGCTTGCTATACATGTCATCACATCAGCAGGTTTAACCTGTTACGTAGCTATATAAGGCAGACGCCCACTGGGGTGGGTGTGCTTGCTTTGCGAACGATTGCCAAGCACCATTTTCTGCGCAGGAAATAAAGGTTAAGTTGGATCCTTCACCCCTGTGTGTTTATTGGCACAAGCGCACCGGGCACGAACTCACTGTCCTTTGGGGACAACACAACCACTGGGCCGCTGAGGCCCGGGGGGCAGCAGGAAGGGGAGCCTGTATCTGCCCCACCCCCATGGGCTCCACTCCATCTCCCCCATGGGCAGCAGAGCTGGAGTCAGGCTCCATGTTCTGCTTCTGATGCATCAGCTGTTGCCTCCCACAGGTGGCACCTGAGGCTCAGGCACTGCTGGGGGGCAGGTGACTGTGGAACCAGGTCCCTGACCCTGTAGCCCTGGTAGCTGGAAGCCCCCTCCAGCAGGCCTGGGAAGTCATGGAGGGCTGTGGATGGGAAATGAGAGGCACCAGCAGGGGTGGGAGGCTGTGGGTTGGGTGTGAGAAGCAATGGCATATCAGGTTGCTCAGTGCCACAAAGCAGTGGGGTGAGGGGACAGCTGCAGCTGGACTCACATCCTGGCGAGCAAAGGGGAGGAGCTCTGATTTTCCACGATAAAAACCCCCCAAAATCACACACCAAAACTTATAGATGTTTAGAATGTATTTTATTATAGTGATTGAGGCACTGGTAGGCTTCCAATTTGCTTTAAAATTGTAAATATATCAGTAAAACATTGTGTTCAACTGATACTTCTATATGTAGTGATGTTTCATTGTAATCATGGAAAAAACATGGATTTTGGGGTTTTAATCAGATAATTTGTGAGGATTTTCTTTTTTTTTTTTTTTTTTACAGATAATTTGCAATTTTTAATCAGAAAACCAGGAGCCCTGTCATGACTGGGCTTCAGTCAGTGAAGATGTAGTTAGGGATCTTCTGGAAGGGCTAGACATTTTTAAATCTGCAGGTCCAGGTGCCCTCCACCCAAGGGTGTTGAGGGAGCTGGCAGGGTCATCGCGGAGCCTTTGGCCCGGCTGTATGAGCATTCGTGGTCATCTGGCCAGGTGCCGGGGGATTGGAAACTGGCTAATGTGGTCCCTATTTTTAAGAAGGGGAGAAAGGAGGACCCTAGTAACTATAAGCCTGTAAGCCTCACCTCAGTGCTTGGGAAGATCTTGGAGAGAATCATCAAGGAGCACACCTGTGGGGGGGGCCAGCAAGGGAGATCATGCTCAGGGGCAATCAGCATGGGTTCATCAAAGGCAGGTCCTGCCTGACCAACCTGATTGCATTTTACGACCAAGTAACTAAATCCTTGGATGATGGTTTTGCTGTGCATGTAGTCTTTCTAGACTTTAAGAAGGCCTTTGACACTGTCTCT
>NW_005843062.1:87745-92316 GCF_000455745.1 Alligator sinensis
CAGGGGGTCAGGCTAGATGATCTGTTCAGGTCCCTCCTGACCCTAGCTACTATGAAACTATGACTGACAACTGCCTCCTGCATCCATGCTTTACCATTGCGCATGCATACCCTGTCTTTGGGTAGCAAAGGTTCAAGTTCTCATGACCCTTCATCATCATAAACCTTTTGGTTATATTTATCATGGATCTTGTAAGCATTTTTGTCAATGTGTTATTTCTTATCAGTGGTTATCAAATTAGGTAGCCTTTTCTGTGTTTCCTTTACAAAAGATCTCAGCTGTCAAAAGCCCATGTTTCAGAGGAGATGCTCTATAATTTAGTAATGACACATAAAGATCTGGCTGAGACTTCTGCCTTGTTTAGCAGTCTTTCTCTTATTTTGACATCGTTTTCTACATGTCCATTGGGCTGTGGATATCTTGGGCTAGACATAGTGTGTGTAAACCCATATTCCTTGGTGAAGTGCTTGAACTCATAACCATCAAATTGTGGCCTGTTGTCAGAACTGGCCACAACTGGTATGCCATGTTTAGCAAAGATAGATTTTATGGGTGCTATTACATGCTTTGCAGTAGTGTTCTCAAGTCTTGTAAACAAAAACAGTTGCGGGGGGTGGGGGTTGGCATGAGTGAATAGATCTCTGGCTATGTTGAATCATGGGGCCAATTCTTCCTCAAACACTATCACTGCCTGTTTTGCTTGACTGTCTATCTCTGTATTCTTGACAGGTTGATCATACTTTAATATACTTTTCCATGCCTATAATCATTTTGGCCAGTACAGAATTTTTCTAGCCCTTCTTTTGCACTTTTCTATACCCAAGTGTCCTTCACATATCTTCTGTAATGTATCCTGATGTAATACGTTGGGAGCTAATTTGTTGTTTCTAAACAAGAGCCCATCAGTTACTGACATCTCTGCTTCAAAATGGTGATAAGGATTGAGTATGTACCTTGCAGGCCATCTTCCATTAATGGCTTGTATTAATTTTTGTAAAGTCTGATCTTATGCTGCAGCACCTGTGAGTACAGTCCACATTTTATCAGAATCTGGGCAAATGTTCTTTAATGGATTGACATGCACAATGTCTAATTTTGGGTTTGGTTCTACGTTTTGCTGCCAGAAGCTCTACACAAGGTATGTGCTACCACTAACTCCTTTTCCTGGTTTATATTTTAATCTTAAATTATATAATTGCATTTGTCTGTTTAATCTTGAATCTTGGAGGTGTGTCAAGAAGCCACTTTTTTGCTATTAGCACCAGTGGCTTGTGATCTGTTCTGCTGATACCAGTCTCTCATATAGGAACACATGGAACTTTTTACATCTGTGCACCAAAGCTGAAGCTTCTTTTCAGTTTTTGCATACTGACACTTGGTTCTGGTTAAATCTCTGGAACCGTTCACTGTGTGACTCTGGTGCATCCCATACTTCTATATCTGTGCTGCCCCAAGACCCTCCTTAGAGACATCTGTAGAGTTTTGTCTCACATTTTCTGTCATTGAATCTAAGCACTAGAGCTTCTCGCCTTTTGTAATAACTGTTTTAGGTTCCTAAATTCCTTTATTGAGATGTGCTTCCCATATCCACTGTTTATTTTTGTGCAGTAAAGGTTTTAGGTTGCTGCAATTTTGTGCCTGATTAGGTGCAATCTTGCACACAAAGTTTACCATGCCCAGAAGATTTTTGCACACCTTCCATCTGTGGGAGTGGCATATTAGCAATCAATTATACCCTGCTGGGATCTGTACTCCTTGAACAATTAATTTCTAAACCAAATATGTTATTTCTCTTACTATAAATCTTCATTTTTGTCTGTTTTAATCCTGCTGACAGAACCCCTTTCAGAGTCCTCTAGCTTCTGTTCATGTTCATCCAGTCTACTTCCCTATATTAAAATATTATATATAAACTATAAATATAATATTATACACATATAAACATATACACACACACATACACACACACACTTTGGTACCTTCAATGCCATCAAATATTTATTGTATCTATTTATCAAGCACTTCTAGTGCTGAACATAACCCAAAAGCCAATCTGTGAAAGCAGAATCTTCTATATAAAGTGTTGAACTTTCACAAGTGTCTGCTATTTTTTTGCTAATGGAAATGCCAAAACCCAGATGATGTATCTAATGTGAAAAAAATATGTTGCGTGGGCCATCTCTCCAAAGATTTTTTTTAGTAGGAATGATAAAATGCATTCCATCCTCTATTGTAATATTACTAAAGAATGAACTCACTCCATCAGTTCCTCTACTTTCTCAATAATATCCCAAACAACCATTTTCTCTAGTTCTGCTTTCAGGCTTTGTTTTAGAGCTAAAGGATTTTTTGTGGGGATCATGTATTGTGGGAGTATAAGGTTCAGAGAGCTCAATCTTATATTCTTTATTCAGCTTCTCTAGTTTATCAAATTCATCCTGAAACTTATCTTCAATTTTACTGTGCCCCTCTATAGTATATATTCTCTGAATAAAACCTACTACCTGACAGGTCTTTAGCCCTAACTTAGGTACATGTTTTCTTGGTATAACCACAAACTGATTTTTTTTATTACCATTTTTTAACCTTTATCTCCAGCTTATGTGTGCCAACAGTAGGAATCAATTCCCCACTGTAAACTCAGAGTCTTATCTTCTTGCTGTGAATACTTATTTTTGTTGTCAAACACCGTACTATAAAGTCTGTTATAACATTAGGTTGGGCACGATTGTCCAGTTTAAAAGGCACAGGAGTTCTATTTATTTCCAGCATGATATTCCAGTCTTCTGATGATGGTATGTTGTACAGTTCCTACATACTGCTCTTATTCATTGCTTCTTCCAATGTTGCAATTCACGTCACTGTGCAGTGCTTGTATGCTCTGTTCCTTTCTGCACCTGCAGTCCTCTATGCACACTCTTGCAAAATGGATCAGTCTTTTGCATTTCTTGCAGTGTTGTCCAAAGCAGGACAACGCTATGGTCAATGTTTGTTACTACAGTGTGTACAGTTCTTTTGGTTGCTTTTCTTAAGCTCTTCTTGATTTAATTCCCTTTTTGTCTCAGTTGTTTTCTAGAAGGGTTTATTATTCCCTTATTATCAGCAATTTTAGCATCTGGTTTTCCTTCCAAAGACTTCATTCTTGTCTGGGTGATGTCTGCTGTTTTGTACATGCTAAGTGTTTTTTTTTTTCTAGCTTGAGATCAGGATCCTTTAGTAGCCTTTTCCTGAGCTGCATGTCTCTGAATGCTATTACTTTCTGATCTCTGATCAGGGAGTGAGAGAGTTCTCCAAAATTACAGGCTTGACTCAGAAGTCAAAGATGCTTTTCAGGTTCCTCAAAGGATTCTTCCTCTTTTTGACCCCATATAGAAATTATCTTTTAAAATTCTCATTCTTTTCTTGGAGTGCAGTACTCCTTACTTTTTTAGCACCATTTCATGATAAGCCTACTCTGTTTGGCTCAGTTGCAGGCTATTGTATACATCCAGTTCCTCAGCACCTGCTATATTCAGAAAATAGCTACCTTGTGATCACTTGACTTCTCAGTGGCTCCACATGCCCTCATGTACAGGTTGAATTGTCAAACCTCTTCATGGCTGGAGTATTTCAGCTTTGCTGGAGTCCAAAGCTCACTCCACACAATGCAGTCACCTATTTGCAACCACTTCTGGTACCATGTTGTGTTGTGGGTTCGGTTCATTGAGACAAGATCCACTTTTACAAAGAGGTCTCCTTATTCATTTTAATAGCACCAAGATAGCCCTGAGACTTCTTTGGCTTTCACTCAAACTCTGTCTATTTTTGTCTATGTAACAGTGAAATCTTGGAGGGGAGCTAAATGACAGCCTGAAGCCTTAAAGATATATAATCCTCACCTGAGTTACCTGACCTTTTACGTATGTGAAGGTGGGAAAAGAACTCCATAATCTGGCTGATGTGTGTCTGGCTGATGTGTGGAGCATGGCTTTTTCCCAGCCTCCTTCTTGAACCTACAAAGTTTTGAATTTGGTGCTGCTGTCTTCTTACCAGTGGTGTTAAAACCATTTGTTGTTCCCTTGGCAGCTTGCAGCTGGGTAAGACTGACAAAGGATACTTACACAAGTTACATTTTTGCATGATTGGGCCCTGTGGCAGGGCACTGTTTGTGCCTGCCACTTTAAGGGCCTGGAGCTGGCAGATGCCAGGTGCCTGATGAGGGCAGCCATTTTGGATCTGGGGCTGCCCATATAAACAGGGCAGTTCTGCTGCTGGAGGCCTGGCAGCAACATTGCCTGGCTACAGGTACCATCTGATGGTAAGGAAAGAACTGTAGGGGATGGTAAGGAGGCTCCTGGTCCTGGGCATGACCTAAAACTGCACCCTGCTAGGAGTGGGTGGCCTGGTGGGGCTCTCAGTGGTGCAGGAGCCCCCAGGAAATGCCAGGCCAGTTACCACCCTGGTGAAAGGTGGGTTGGAGCACCTTAACCCCTAGCCCCCACAACTGGGTGGGTTACCCCTAGTTTGGAGGGCCCAGAGGGTGGACCCTTGGAGAGAGAGAAAAAGGCCATAGACTCAAGCCTGTCTGAATT
>NW_005843062.1:92468-93494 GCF_000455745.1 Alligator sinensis
AGGGAACTATATTGCCCGGTATGAAGGTGGATGAGACTGCCTGAAGGGAGGAATCCAGGTGGGGTTCAATCAGGAGGATTCTGGGGCCTGGTGTGGGGGCCAGTGATTAGAGGAACATCTAGATGCCATCTGTGAGGCTTGGGCGGCAGTGTAGGGGAGGAATGGAGCCACAGATGATGCCCCGATGCCAGGGGGCACTATTACGGTAAATGGGCAGCCTCCTGCTTCACTGACATCTATTAAATAATTAACAACAAGGCATGGTGGTTAGCCCAGATACAGGTGGGCGGGCCACAGTTGAATCAGCCCCGAGGAGGCCCCCTGTTACAGGCCCCAAATAGTACTCTACAGCTATGCCGTGATGCACATAGATAGCTGCAAAGCACTTTTAAAATGGCCAGTTACATAAAAAATTAACTCTCCTTAAATGAAGTATTACATGAAGACACTCTGCTTTAGAGAGCCTTGGGGAATTTGTGTTCTCTATAGTTAAATTTTGCACATTGCAGGCTGGGTTGATGCATCCCAGCCCTGGGGCTGTTAACAGGGGAAGGGTTGGGGGGAAGGAGCAGGCAGCACAGAGCTGCCAGCAGGGGTTTGCTGCCTGACTGGATGTGGAGGGAGGGGTAGTAAAACAGAGCCCCACCACCTCATGGCCCTCCCCCCTCACCAGCTACCCCAGCTGGGGTACTGGAGGAGCCAGACCAGGCCCACGAGGTGGTTTTAGATTTAAACACAAGGTATCATTCCTTACCATTTAACTTAACTTCTATTGGAGCACTAGCAAATTGCCCATCAAGAACGATGGTGGGGACAGAGTGCCTCCATGACAGTGGGGACAGAGGGGATGGGGGCGGGGGAGGGTGAAGCCAGTGCTGCACTCCCACTACCATGTGCCAACACTGCCTCCAAGAAGCAGGGCACAGGGTGGGGAGGGGGGAGCTAGCAATGTTGGCCTCACCACCCAGCTCCATCCCCATGAACCCCCCCACACACTCCGTCCCCTCTGTCATGGTGGTGCTCCAT
>NW_005843062.1:93578-102094 GCF_000455745.1 Alligator sinensis
TCTCTATATATATATCTATATCTATATATATATCTATATATATATATCTATAGATATATCTATATATATGACTAGTTGTAGACAGCTACACATTTTAGCCCCTTCTTCAAATGCTTATGTAGAGGTGTAATTGTACAATTGTTACTGGACAGTCACCTCACTGGGGTCACTTGACCCCAGTTGTATTTTCCTACCTAGTGCAGAGGGACTGGACCCAATGATCTACGAGGTCCCATCTAGCCCCTAACAATCTATGAATCTATGAATCTGCATGCTTGATAGGGCTAGGACTTTTCAGTGTGTTAGCACCAGCATCTACTTGCATCATTGGCAGTATATCAATGTAGGGGTTGAAGGTACAACTCCCTAATGTGGATGAAGGTCATAACAATACTTCTAACAGTGAATCACTTTTTGGGGTTATATCACTTAACATTTAGTTAGTAGTGTTACAAAAATTGTGTAGACCAGTTAAGATGTATCAGTTACCATATTTCATGGTGTATAAGTCAGGTTTTGAAGCACAATTTTTATTTTGAAGCACAAATTTGACTTGTACAACATGCCACATCAAACCATTGGGGATGGTGCTAGACTTGGTGCTCAGCTGGTGCAGCCCCATCCCCTGCAAGCAGTGCTGCCTCAACTGCACCAACTCCACTCACAGGGGATGGGGCAGTGATGACAGTGCAGAGCCAGATGCAGGGGAGCCTAACATGGGCTCTGGGTGACTGTGGCAGGAAAGACCTAGCAGTAGTGAAAGCGAGGGGCCACTTTTTCCCTATGCTGAGGAAGGAGCACCTGTGGGGATGCCAATTAACTAATTAATCCAGAGGATCATTAATCCTCTATGACCCACAGGTAGTCAGGTTCAGGGGCATTAAAGTAAGTTAGTTTCCCTGAGCATTGATCTACTGCCTGACTCCACTCAGAGTTAGAAGAAGTAGCTATGCACTATAACACAGGTAAATTGAGCAATATAAGCTGTATTACACAACAAAATCCACACAACAACTACCCAATGCAATATTCCTGTAACACCCGAACCGCAACACATTAAAATACACCTGATGAGACAATAACCCAATGCAAATCCCAAATCCATTGTCCCTGGTCACTCAAACAATCAACTACGCATAACAAGGAGCTTCAGTCACTACACAGTTAACTGCTGTGCAACCTCACAAAAAACCCAGAAACCACAGATGGAAGCAAGAACACTTGGGGTCTCTGACAGTCCCTGAGGATTTCTAGCTTTTCCCTGCTTACATACTCAGCACCTCAAATAGGGAAAGGGTGATACTTTACCCAACTGCAGCTTCCACAGGTGAAGCCCAAAGGAAAGACCATAAGACAGGTCAGCCTCTGTGAGTTCAATCCCAACAACCAGGTCACAGCAAGGAACCTGCACTCAACGAACTCCCACACCCCAAGAGCCTGGAGTCAGGACAGTCCAGCTTGAATGAGAGCAAGGCCAAGCCTCCAGAGCTCACAGAGCACCCAGAGTTGCTCCTGGATGCTCTGGACAGGATTTACTGCCTTCTAATCATGCCACCTGTCACTCACCCAATGGTCCAATCATCGCCCATTTCACAATACCCAAATTCAAACCTGGGCAATACTTAAAAGGACCAATCAATTCAAACTATTTCAAACCAACACAAGCAACATTATCATCATTAACATATTAGCATTGATAAAAAGTTGCATTACCATTATACACAGTGCATGCCCAGGACCTTAAAAGTAGGTCATGACTTCATCACGTTTGAGAGTTCAAACCCTCTAGAAACTTCTCACTTCTAGTCATATGGTGCATGCGTGGACTTTCACTGTTCTACACTGAGGAACAGTTTCTGCCCAGCTGCCACCGCTGCTCAGTGCTGGCAAATCCAGAGGAGACATAGGGTGGGCTGGCTTGGGGCTATATACCCCACCGGTACCACAGGGCTGGGGCCAGCGGTGCAACAGCCGGAAGGAACTGCTGCTGTCTGGGCTACATAGAAAAACAGTCCCACTCCACTGTGTTGCCCAGGGGCCAGCAGGATGCACCATGGGCAGGCAATGCCTGGACCAGGCAGGACTGAGGGACCCACTGAGAGCTGGACAAAGACCTTTTCAGGCTGGATGCAGCTGTGAGCCATATTTTGTCCACTCCTGCATTAATTGCTAATATGTAACAAAAGCCATTCTTTAAAGTGATAAGTACTTTCAACAAGGTGTAGAGTCCTCAGAACTCATTTTTAAATTAAAGGTAAATAAAAGCATTTAGTGCATAGCAGGATTAACCCTAGTGTGCTTTAATTTTCATTATATCTATGCATCTCTGAATCTATCCAAATTATATCTATGCATAGTCCGAAAAAAACTACTTTATCCGAAAAAACTACTTCACAGTTAGGGCGGCTAGGAGCTGGACCCAACTTCCAAGGGAGGGGGTGCTGGCCCCTACCCTGGGGATCTTTAAGAAGAGGCTGGATACTTACCTGGCTGGACTCATTTGAGTCCCGTTTTTGTTTTTAGGGTTTGTGGGGTTTTTTTTTTTTTTGGGTTGGGTTTTTTTGGGTTGTTCTCCCGCCCTGGCGGGGGGTCGGGCTAGAAGATCTATTAGGTCCCTTCCGACCCTAAAACTATGAAACTATGAAACTATCTCACTGGGAGTTACCACTGATCTCAAAGGAAGCAGGTGAAATCCCACATTTTTAGTATGAATTAGTGCAATTATATTATACATAGTCCATATATAGTGGACCGGGACTAAGGAGACGTGGCTCTGGTTCCCATTTCTGCTTAGTGGCAGAACACAGGCTCTTCCCTTAGTGACCTGCCTTTGCCCTCGAAACTTCCTGTTTCCGCATTTATAAAATGGGAATAATTATGTTAACTTCCCTTGTAAAGCACTGTGTAAAGCACCTATGGACATGCTCCAATGCATTCTAAATAGAACACATCAGACCAGACTCAGTTAGTCGAGTTTTCTCCATGTTCTCATTAGAACGCTCCAGCATAGCCTCATCCTCATGTGCGTTAAGCCCCCACATTTCAAATTGGCCGTGGGAGTGCTTTAGCTAAACCTCATTGAATGAGCTTTAGTTAAAGCACCCCCATTTGGAAACATGGGGGCTTAATACACATGACAGTGAGCCATTTAATTAAAGTGGCTGTCCGGGAACTGCTCTGATTAAAACACAATCCCTACCTCTGAGCATGTGTATAGGCAACCTATGAGATCTACTGAGGAAAACACTGAGAGAGAGCTGGCAATATTATTTATTGTTTTATTATTTGCAGAACACTTCTGACTACAGAAGAAAATATAAATATTCAATTGCCAATATTTTATGTCCATTTAATTAGGTGAAACATCATTACGGTAAATTTATTTAATTGTATAATTTTCCTTGATAATTCAAAATTGTTATATGTACTGAGAATTCATTACAACTTTATGTTTGGATGAAAGACTTAAAAATAATGGAAGCATGTTTAGATTTCATATGAGTAGGAACTTTATCAAAGCTTTTACTGAGTTAACACCCATATTACCTTTCGGGTGGGGGTGGGGATAGTATCACTTAATTTAAATCCTGATTGAATATATTTTGTGATTTCTAAATTGTTTCTAATTACAAAGGTTGTTTCCATAGTGACAATTTATATCTTCATTTCATACTAAATTTCATTCCATTCATTCAGGTCATTCCATTTATCTACCTTATTTGTTACTTGAAGAGAACATAAACCTCAGAGCAGCTTATCTTTCACAGCTCTTTAGGAGGAAAAAAATGTTGAAAAGGATAGATAAAGATGTTTAGTATGCAGCCAGTTCAATTACCAGGAAATATCATTTAAACTTCTTCTCTTTAATAAAAATACAGACCTTTGAAGAGACTGCATAAGAAAATAACTACAGAATCAATTGAGTTGTCTTAGAAGAATTCAGTAAAATACATAAAGTATCATTTAAAATATGAAATAATTTTTAGCTAACAGACAATTTTTTGCTATATACATGCAACATAGATAAGTCATAAAAGCATGTAAAATATTTCCAAACAATTTCTAAAGCTTAAAGAACATTAACATTTTAATTTGTTTCAAAATATCTTTCCCAATTTTTCTTTTATTATGCTAATTTCTTCATAAAAGATAGACTTTTATGACTGTTCCTTTATTTTGCATATCACTTTGATCCATTCACACTCCAGTTGTATAATTAAGTCACTCGTGGTAGTCTTTTTCTCACTGTTATACTTAAATACAGTTGTCTTGTTTTTCCCCCACCCCTATAATACAATTTAATAATTCATCCAATACTTTTGACAAGTCTGGTTTCCACATGGCCACACATTAATCCAATAGGTTTGACAAGCTCACTTGCACTCTTTGTATGCAGATATAAACTTGCAACTAATTACAAGTACTTAAAAATAATAAAAACAAAAGCTATCAAGAATATTTGTTTTCTTCACCTCCCCCAGTGCTTATCCTGAAATGAAATGTGTTAATAGGAAGGTCACTTGCAAGTCTAGGGAAGTCATCTGTGCACTCTGTTCAGTACTGATGAGGTATCTGAAGTACTGTGTCCAGTTTTGGCACTATATTTCAAGAAAGATGTAGGTGAGTTAGAACAACTCCAATGGAGAGCAACCAAAATGCTTACAGGTTAGACAATGTGATTTATAAGGAAACCCTAAAGGAACTGGGATTATTTAGACTGGATAAGAGAAAACTAAAGGGGGATTTGATAGCAGTCTTCAAATATCTGAAGAATGTTTATATGGAGGATGGGACTAGACAATTCTCTTGAATTGCAGGGAAAGCAAAGCAATTCAAGACAAATCTATTCCTCTTGGGGCCCAACAGCGTTGGCTTTTACATATCTCTCTATTCCTTCCTCTCTGCTCCTTTATCTCTGCTGTTGCCCTGCAACTGAGTCTGTTGTCCCTTTATGGGGCAATTAACCCACATAGGTAGTCAACTGTATTATGCACACAATTCATCAGTCCTGGAAATGAATGTTTTATAGTTTGAGAGGGCCAGAAATTTACCGTGTCCAAGGAGGAAAAGGCTTCTTTCTATCTGTAACGTGAAATGTGATAGAATCCTAGCATTATGGTATAAGAAAGGCTTTTTTTTTTTAGCTTGTTTTTCAGAAGATTCTAAAATGTTATTTTTTTCCTCTTACTTTTTAGTCTATGCAGTTGGATTTAACATTGACAAAGCCTGGCATTTTGCAGCAGGGTACAAACATTTCTAATACAATATTAAAATAATTCCCAATAGAACTTCTGAAATGGTGATTTCTGTAAAATGTGTGATAAATATTAAATTAATGACAGCATGATGCAATATAAAGGATGTATTGATACTTGTGCGAAATGGCCTAGATAGCTCATTTGTGAATAATGGTATTCAAAGAGCAGAGCTCGCTGATGGTTAAGTTTTACCTGGCACCCTTTCCCATGCCACATTAAAAAATACACCATGGAAAGAGCCTACTATAACCAATAGTCTTAGCTTTTAGTAGAGATGTTAAAAATGATAATTTTTACTGTTCATTTTATTGGTAAATTTTACTTTGGCTATGACATCAACAACAGAATTATTAACTAGATTTCATTACTGGGTTAAATGCTGTCCTCTTTAAATCAGTAGCTGTAGTAGCAGAGCATGTTGCAGCAGCTAGGCAGAGCACAGGAAACTGGCCTTTCCCACCCCACCCTATCCAAGTATAGCATCAGACTGTGGCGGGGGTGGAGGGGAAGGCATGGTGACCTCCATGAAGCAGGGAGTGTTGACAAAGGGCTGCCCCTCCCCCAATCACAACAGGAGTAGACTTCTTATGGAGAGCTGGAAGCCATCCCTCTATCCATAGAGCATTTGGTTTGCCAGAAACTGCCCCTTCACAGGCTACACTGTGGGAGAGCCAGAAGACCTCAGTGCAGTAAGGAGCACTCATGCTCATTTTCCTAATCCTTGTGATTATGAAATAAGCTCCATTCTTTCATACATTACAGATAGTGCACAGGTATCTGGGAATTCTCAGCCCCAGTCTCAAGGAGCCGTTGAAAATATTTGCTCTGGGCTTAAAGTGTTGCAAGGAGTAATCTTGTTGCCTTCTGAACTATATGGTTAAGCATATATGTTGAGGCATGAATGATTTTTAGTTACTGACATAAAGGGTGTTGATGCTGATGCTTGACAGCATGTCCATCCCAGGTGCAAGAATTTTTATTTGCACCTCTGGTTTTGTCCATCATTTGTTAATGTGATTTCTAAAGATACCAGAATTTAAAATAATATGTAATTTAGGCAGCAATGATGTATAATGTTTTCCTATTTTATGTTTAGAAAGCTTTTTTTAAATATACTGTTGCTTTAAAACATATATCATAGCTTTCTAGTCACCAAGTTTAAAGTAAACACGTCCTCAGATAATTTTTCTTTTGGAGACATAATAAGGTATTCTTTATATTAACTTGTGATAAAGTCCTTTGATCCATCAAGCAGAAGCCAAAGTTATTAGGCAGCTTAAATTAACCTGCTTAACCTTAAAGAGAATTTGTTAGGTAAAATATTTATTTTAAATCCCCAAAGACCTGTTACTTTCTTTTTAATCTTAATATTCATATAGCAAAAAACAACATGCAGTTCAAAAACAATATTCTTTAGTTGGCCACTCTAGTGATTCTGAGAGTCTTGCATTTGACAATGAATCTGCTGTAGTGCTTTTTAATAACACACATTCCATATGAACTTTTAACATCGGCAGAAAAATGAAACCATCAGCAGCTTAAAATTTGAATATGTTTCATGCACAGTAACACATCTTATTCATCACTGTTATGTCCAACATCTATTTGAAATATTTATGTTAGATTCTTAAATTGTTGGCTTTACAACTTCCTTGTCATAACCATTTTTATATAGCTCTAAAATGCCTGAAAATTTAGTTGGTATTATAATGAGAACAAAAATGAGAGTGGACTGGAGAATGTTTCATGGTGTTTTCTAAATATAAAACTCAGTACATCATCTTCAGTTTTCTAAAATGGTTCTTCTTAATAAAAAATTCATTTGAGTACTTAATATGACTTGCAGATGAAATGTTTGCTTAATATGGTGAAACATTTTGAAGGGACTGCCAATGGAGCCTGAAAAATGAGACTGCCTACTGGAACCAGGGCCATTTACTTCCCCAAACTATTTATTATGTATTTGTATTGTGGTAGCATCAGAGTCCCAGCTGTGGACCAGGAGCTTATTAGGTCTGATAATCTACTGAATGGAACAAATCCTTTACTGGATGGAATTTATAATCTCAGTAAATGACATTTAAATTGTGTGTACTATCCTGATTTAATCAATGATTTAGATCCTGGGTGTAACTGAATAGGATTTAAAACTTCTTTTTTACAAGAGCAGCAAAACAGCAATAAAAATAACTTGGTTATTTCAAGTGTTTGTTCAAAATGGGGTTTGTAATTCACTAATTTGTCTTGTGAATGAGATTTAGTGAATATCACTCAAAATGAGTTCTTCAAAAACAGCATTATGACCAATCTCTTCCAACTAAAGCCACCAGTTGACTTCAAAGAGGGGAGAGTTAAACTAATGTGCACCACGTGTATAACTCTCAGCCTTAGAATCTGATCCCAAACTTACCAGCATCACTAGGAGTCTTTCTAATAATTCAATTGAACTTTGGCCTTATTTGGAATGCTGGACAAGCATTCCAAACTAAATAATGTTTAGTGCAAGAAATATTCTGTTTTTCTACTCTACAATATTTTCTGGTTAGACTTGCTTTCTTTCCCCACAGTTTATAAATTATCAGACTCCCATACTAACTCCTTATATGATCTGTTCCTCCCCATCTTCTCCTTTGCTAACCACACTCATTTCCCTCCACAGCTCCAAGACCTAGTCTATATTTACAGCTGTTTCCACTGTCTGTCTTTCACATAGGTGACATATGGGGGGGGGGGCACAGGGGAGGCATGTGCTCCCCCCTGAAATTGGCTGCTGCTGGCGGTCACTGCTGGCCACCCCACCCTTGTTGCTGACGTGGCTGCTGGTATCTGCAGGTGGTCATTGCTCACCTTTCACCCCCCTCCCCACTACTGACACTGACACCAGCGTTTGTGGGTGGTCCCTGCTCACCGCTGCCAACACATTGTCACCCGCTGCCAACACGTCTGCGGGTGGTCCCTGCTTGCCACTCACCACCATGGTTTCATAGTTTCATAGTAGTTAGGGGAAAGAAGGGACCTAAATAGATCATCTAGTCTGACTCCCCGCCACTAGCCGGAGCACACGCTGGGATCACACGACCCCAGACAGGTGTTCATCCAACCTCTTTTTGAATTTACCTGAGGTAGGAGTGAGGGCCACTTCCCTAGGAAGTTGATTCCAGATCCTAGCCACCTTAACAGTGAAATAGTGCCTCCTACTCTCTAACCTGAACCTATTCTCCAGCAGCTTCTAGCCATTGTTCCTTGTCACCCCAGGTG
>NW_005843062.1:102366-125513 GCF_000455745.1 Alligator sinensis
GTTGGCTTTGCTGGCTGTGGTCTGGCATTGGCGGCTCATGTTCATCTTGGAGTCAATAATGACTCCAAGATCCCTTTCTGCCTCTGTGCTCTCAATGGGGGAGCTCTCCAGCTTGTATGTGTGCTGTGGATTCCTTCTCCCCAGGTGCAGCACCCTGCACTTATCCACATTGAAGCCATCTGCCCACTTCTGTAGTATGTCTAAATCTAATTGCAGCCTCTCTCTCCCTTCAAGCATGCCTACCTCTCCCCACATCTTGGTGTCATTGGCAAACTTGGACAATGTGTTTTCCACCCCCTTGTCCAAGTTGCTGATGAAGATGTTGAACAGAGTAGGCCCCAGGACCAAGCCTTGGGGGACCCCACTATTCCCATCCCACCAGGTCGAGTACGACCCATCCACCACTACTCTCTGGGTGCACCCCATCAGCCAATTTCTGACCCATCCAACTGTGCAGGCATCAATGCCACAGTTGCTCAATTTATTAATGAGAACGGGGTGAGAGACAGTGTCAAAGGCTGTCTTAAAAAAGAAAGACTACATCCACGGCGACACCATCATCCAGGGATTTAGTTACCTGGTCATAAAAGGCCATCAGGTTGGTCTGGCAGGACCTGCCTTTGATAAACCCATGCTGATTTCCCCTGGGCATGATCTCCCCTGCTGGCCCCTCACAGATGTGCTCCATGATAATTTTTTCAAGGATTTTCCCCAAGACCGATGTGAAGCTTATGAGCCTATATTTTCTTGGGTCCTACTTTCTCCCTTTCTTATAAATGGGGACCACATTAGCTAGTTTCCAATCTCCGAGCACCTGGCCCATTGACCACCATCATTTGTACAACCAGGTCAAGGGCACAGCAATGACCCCCGCTAGCTCTCTCAACACCCATGGGTGGAGAGCATCAGAGCCTGCAGATTTAAAAACACCCAGCCCTTCTAGAAGATCTCTAACTCTTTGTGCACAGACCTGAGGCCTGGTAGTGCTATCCCCAAGATTGCCCCTACCTGTGGTGGGAGAGCTATCCTGGTCCCTCCCTGTCCAAGAAAAAATGGTGCTCCCCCCAGTCTCAGAAGCCACCATTTGTTCATGATCTTTCATGTTCATTGTCTCAATTTATCTTCCCAGCACTTCTCTAAAATGTCCTACATATATCACTTGTTTCCTCTACATTTGAACTGGACAACTTCCTCAATGCAGTCCAACACAACCAGGAGATCATTAGGAGTCCACAGGAGACATGTTCTTTCCTCTCAGTTTTAATGTCCTGTTCTCCTTCAGTTCAGAGCAGCTATAAAAGAGAAAGTTCAGCTTCACTGTGGTTAGAGCATGTTCACTTGCTTCTCACGGTTGGTATGTACACCATCTGGTCAGTACTAGGTGTGAATTCCATCATTGAGAATGGAACATTTAGAGATTTTTACCTGTTAGCTCTGGGAAATTCTTACTGCATATCTGTGAATCTGCATTTTTTCCAAGGCTTAAACTTGTCCAAATGTCATGGAGATGATCCCAGATGTATTGGCTACCCCTTCTCAGCTTTCCTTCAAAACTGTCACTGCCATGCACTGCAGCGAGGGGGTCGAGACCTTTGAAGGCCATCAGGGGGGTACTTTATGACGCTTGGAGTGGAATTAGGCACAGACGCTTATCAGTTGCAAAGCAAAATTATTTACTCACGCTGTCAAGGTGGTGAAAGACAGAGGTTAGAGATACTTGGTTAGTTATAGCTTAGAGTTTGTAGGTTGGTCTGCATAAGAGTTCGGTGGTCGGGCCGGCAGGTCATTGATTTATGTCTGAGATTGGGTCGTGACGCGAGGGCGGGGGCACTGGCAAGTGATCAAATTGCCAGTTACTCTGATGCCTATGGTCAGAGGTCTCCCAGGTGCATACGGAGGTCCCCCTTCTTCTTCCTTTTTGCGGAAGTGCATTGGGGTTTTATTTGTATAATAGCCAATTGCTTTTCGCCGCGTCATAAATTTAATTAGAATCTCCAATTATATAGTGGTTTTCATTGGGGTGTTTGTAGTAGGGATACTCCCCTGTCATTCCGACCAATTACAATGATTTATGTAAAGCAAAGAAGGCGAAAGTTTTTATCTCTGTTACTGGCGCAGCAATAAATTTCTTTTTGACATGCGCAACAAAAAAAAAAAGCTGTTACTATCATCTTGTTAGTTAACCCTTAGTTAACCTAGTGCAGACTAAAACTGTTTTGATTAATATTTCTTGCTTGTGGCATGGGCGCTATTTAATTTGGTTGTGACAAAAACATGCGAGGTTTTCAATGGAAAGGTCAGTAGAATTGTTTTTAACAGTGAAAAACATATTTTCTATGCCCTTATTCTTGGGGAAAAAAGCTATACCAGCTTGCCCCAAAATTCAGCCTGAGCAAGACACTCAGTACGGAAAGATTTCATCTTTGACCTTAAAATTTGGCAAAGGCATAATAGGAAGCATGGTCATCCTTAATAATAAAGGATGCTACCAGCATTTTTCTACTGTGTAGCAAGTGTGTTTAAGTCTTCTATACAGAAATTCATATGTTAACGTTTTCTTGTAGCCATACAGCAGGCTTGTCCTGAAAAGAGCTAACAAAAAAGTATTTGTTAAAATATTTCATATTTTTTTTTCTCAATTAATCAAAATGGTAAGTCAGGCTGGCAACTTATTTATAGGTTGAATTATTGTTTCTTTACTAGCAATAGTGTAACAAGGGACTTGGTGTTTTCTAGCTTTGGGTGTCTTCTTAACATAAGAACATAAAAACTGCCATTTACTGGGTCACGTCATAGCTACATCTTGCCCAGTATCCTGTGTCTCAGTGGCACAGAGTTGATGCTGAAAGGGAGAGTGAACTAGGTATGACCAGGATTTTTTTTTTCCATCGCTCATCTCTCACTTGTAGTTTCCAACATCTAAGGTCTAAGAAGTTCTGATTCAGAGGCTGCATCCCTAAGCCCCATGCTCAAAAGTTCCTGATGTCCCTTTCCTCCAAGAATTTGTCCAATCCCTTTTTGAATCTCAGTAAACTGTGAGGGGGTGGTTGAAAGAGGGGGGAGGGGACCATGGGGGGACTCCCACCAGGCACCATCTCCTGCCTGTTTCCCCACCCCCCTGAGCACCCCACAACCCCCACCCACTCTCCCTCCCAACCCTGTCATTGGCTTCCCTGCCTGGCCCCAGCATCGCGACACTTAAAAAAGAAAATACAAAAAAAAGCCCTATACTCACCGGCTGCTGCAGCAACCATCAGGGCCACTAGGAGCTCACAGCAGAGGTCCTGCATGCAGCATGGGGTAGTGGGGTGCAGCGGGGATCACCCCCCCACCCCAACCTGGCAGGAGCCAGTGACTGTGGGTTTTGGGGGGGGGGTTGTTTTTTTTTTTTAAGTGCTGGGATGCTACGGCCAGGCAAGGCAGCCATTGATGGGGCTGGGAGAGTGGCCAGGGGATGAGGCCTATTCAATTTGGAGATTTGACTGATTTGGCCAAGTCTCCAAATCAGATTCATCTGAATCGATTTGGGACAGTGATTCGAATCACCGAATTGAATCACTGTCCCTTGAATTGGCCAAATCTGAATCTGAAGCAAATACTAGCCACTTTGCAAAAGCCTAATAATCAGTGATGCTTTACTGAAGACCTAATTGGTCCACTCCCCAATAAAGTGCATGTTTAGATGCAACCTGTGTGAAAAAGAACTTCCTTGTGTTAGTTTTAAACTGACTACCTACTAATTTCATACCCCTAGTTCTTGTATTGTGAGACATAGTAAATAATAAATCCCTATTTACTTTCTCTTCACCATTTAGTATTTTGTAAACCCTAATCTTGTCCCCCTTTAAGTGTCTTTTTTCTAAACTGCATAGGACTAACCTCTGTAGTCTCTGTTCTTATGGAAACCTCTCCATACAACTAATCTTCCTCGTTGCTATTCTCTCAGCCTTCTCTGGTTCTTTTATATCCTTTTCAATATGTTGGGACAAGAAATGAGAACAGTATTCAAAGTGTAGACCCACCATGGATTTATAAAGGGAGAGCACATTAATGGCAGCCACTGCCAATGCTAGCCCAGGTGCCGCATCTCCCGAAATCATGTCACCGAAGGTACAGACTCTGACTGTTAGTGCCTCTACCTGCTAGAGTAGGGGTCAGCAACCTATGGCCCATGGGCCAGAATTGGCCTGCAAAGAGGTCTGATCTGGCTTGGAGAAGTTTGACCTGTCACAGGTGATTGCTGGCCTGGAGCTGCACTGTGCTGCCAGCCCATCCATAGTACTCCCTTCTGCTGCAGAACCTGCTGCTCTTGCTGCAATAAGGTTGTGAATCTTCAATGAGGGAGGTGCAGAAGTGGTGGAGCAGAGTGAACATAGGCCATTGGCCATTGTGGGGGGACTGGGTAGGGGAGGGCGGAGACTTCTGGCCTGCAGCTGTGGCCAAATCACAAGCTCAGGGCTGCCTTAGCAAAAGACTGCCACACCCCATACTAGACAGCTTATACAGTACTATTTCTGCTTAGGTAAATCCAAGTAGTCATCATTTGTTAGCACAAATCATTCTCCTTGAGAATTAAGTGCTATATCAAGAGGTCAGAAAATGAGTATAACATTAAACAATTCATACACACACGCATTATGAAGCGGATTCTTTCTGCCCAACAGACAATATTTTAGGGATAAACTGAGCAACGTGGACTGAGGTCAGTGTATTTAAAGTTTACTTTAAAGTAGAATACTTTGTGTCATTGTCTATTAAGAGTTATGGTAGTAACTTCCATTGCATTTTAACTGTGGGTCTTTCAAATTCAATTGACAAAACTGACATAAAATTGAGAAAGAGAGTACTTTATTTGGAGAGGAAAGTTGTTCTTTTTTTCCCCCTTGGGCCTATACAAGAGACATATTTCATGCTAAAGAATCTAATAAATTACTTTGCCCAGTTCATCCTTTGCTCTAATATTTTAAAGGAAATGACATTTAGGGAAGCATATCTCATCTGCCAACCAAGATGAATGAGTTCAGGATGTACATTGTTCAGTTCATTTATAAAGGACCATCTTCATCAAAAAAGCAAGCCAACTGTACTACAGCTAAACGATGTTTTGTGGTATAAAGAAGTACATGATGAAGTGTCTTATCTCATAAACACATTAGGCTCCAAGTAGCACTCAACCCAGTTCTAACACTTCCAAATAGATCTATAAGCACACATACAGTCAGAGAGGTCTGTTTGGGTTTTTTGTTCTTTTTTATAATCTAAATATACTATGGATATAGTGGAAAACCAGGAATATGAGGCTGGGTTTTGGCTTTAAGTCACTCATAAGTCACTCCACTCATGTTGGAGTCAGGCCAGAAGTGAAGAGCAACTATGCTCTTGGTAGCATCTATGTCTAAGAGAAGAAGAGTCTGAGTAATATCTGTTTATAGGGCAAATCTTGAGGCTCATTCCACATAAGAGGACTACCACTGTCTTGGCAATGACTTCTACTGCAACTTTTGGTGCCAGTCCACTAGTCTTTGAGGTCCTGAGATTGCACCTGTTTTTGGGGTTTTTTTTGTTTCTCTTCCCACTTACACACACCTGGCAATTTTAGCTTTTATCTAGGCTAGTGGGGGCCAAACTTTCCAGCAAGTGTGCTACACGATAAGTCCTTCACCTCCCCCATTGCCACTCTAGTCCCCTTCCCCTATCCAATCTGCTGTTCTGCTTTCTGCTCCATGCACTATATGCCGCTGCTTTTCTCCCTATTCCTTCCCCAGTCTGCTGTTCACCACACACAGAGTCTGCTTGTGCCACTTACATCATGCCTGCCATAGGCTGGCTACGCCTAATCTAGGTCACATGATAACAGGACATCAGGCTAGGTCATTATGATGGCCCCTCTTGACCTTAAAATATTTTTAATCTTTCACAGGCAGAAGTGAGCTAAGTGTCTTTAAAGTTCATAGGAAAGTAGGGCTGGAAGGTAACATTCTGTCATCCAGTTCATTTGCCTACACAGATTTGTTAAATTCTCTAATATTTAACCCTTTCCTCCATGATTTTCTGGTCCCTACTAATCCCCATTAAGAAAGGTCAATTTGGGTGTGTCTACACGAGACACTTAATGCCCATTGGATTAATTCTACTGCACATTAGCATGGCTGGCAAAAAGTATTCATCTGCCCTGATGCACAGTAGATCAATCCAATGGGCACTAAAAGCACAGTAGATTAGACCAATGGGCACTAGAAAGTGTTCATCTGTGCTAATGTGCAGTAGCATCGATTATGGCACATTAAGTGGCACACTATGGCACATTAAACTTAATGTGTCGTAATTACAGTGCATTAATGAACTTGTAGACACCCCCTTTTATAGTATGGCTTACTTCCTTTCATGACCTTCTAAACTTCTTACAAGCAACTAGTTGCAGCCTTAAGGTAGTTTTTTGTAGCTGGCTGTAGCTTGCTGTGTCTAGTTCTCTTCCAGCTGGTAAGTATTCTGAACTCCTCTTATTCTTTCTCATTTTCATTCTTGGTGAGGCTGTTGCCCTGAGGTGTCAGGCCAATGCTCATGATTTCAATATTGCACTGTTAGGAGGGCGTGGTGTACAATTGCACATATACAAAACACACACAAATCAATTAGGTGTATACACACACACACACTACCAGCTCAGGCACAAACACATCCAAACCAGCCTAGGCACATGCATACTTATCACCAATTCAAGCACATACACTATACACCCCAAAAGTTAGACACAGATCACTAATTCATATATCATGCACACAATGTCATACACACACACACTAGCAACTCAGATACACACATGTTCAAAATAACTAGTCAAGGTTTATGCACACCTATCACCGGTTTAAGCCCATACACACGTCACACACCACATTTAGACAGAATCAGTTACCAGTTACCAACACCTGCACATCCAATACACATACATGGATTACTGGTTCATATAACACATACACACAATGATATCTATATATGTATATATATGTGTATTCACTAATTCACACACATACCACCCACCTACACATACACACAGGTGAGTTCCTAAGTTGGGTGTTGTGATGTGTATGTATGTATGTGCTTGGTGTACTTGGGATACCTGGGGAAAGGTTAAGGTAAGAAAGTAGAAGTGTAGGGAGTTAAAGTTACCAGGCCCGGGATTAGAACCGGTGGACTAGAGGGGCCTGGGCTGAAGAACTGAGGCTCAGGGGTAACTTTAGGTTAATTGATTGTAATTGTTTAAAAGACAATGCCAAAAGCCTGCAGAACAGGGAAGCATGCTTGCACAGTGTCTGGGACTGGAGCCAGAGCTATGGGAGAGCTGAAAATGTAGGTGGAGAGAAGGGAAAATGGGACTAAGGGAAAGTGTGGGTGTTAAAGAGGGGCTCTGGGAGATGGAATTGGGAGGAGATCGAGAAACTAGCAGAGAGGGTGGGGACTGGAGCTGAGAGAGAGAGAGAGAGTGAGGCTGGAATTTAAGATAAGGAAGGGACTGGGATTCAGTAAAACATGACCCAACTTGGGGTTGCAAATGACAGTGTTTTTATTGAACAGGGGATATGGTGACACAATGTCTTATTGATTCCCTTGCACCCCCCACCCACACACACACACAATGGCATCAGGGGTTAGAGAGGCTTGGTGCAGGGACTGAAGTCCAGGAGGAGACAGCGAGACAGAGAGAGAGAGTCCGAATTGTAGGAGGAGGTGTGCAGGTAATATCTATCTATCCAGGCTGGAAAGGGGTCCTTGTCCAGAAGATGTTGTCCAGAGGTGGGGTGCTGGCAGGGCCTCTGGGTGGATAGGTGGTGTGGCATGGTGCTGGTCCAAATGGGGAGGGAGTCCCGCTGGGTCTGTCTTCACTGCCCCTTGTTATAGGGGCAGACCTTGTATGACTCTAGTGACAGGAGGCATGCCCAGGCAAGAGTCAGCCCCTGGCACACTGAACATGTGTGCTTCATGCAGGGATGTGGAGTTTCAGGTGTCTGTAATGGTGAGAGTTGCTGGTTTTGCAGGGGCTTTTGTCTTTCAAATGCTGGTCTTGTCTCTGTTCCTGGGTGAGGTACGTGGTTCCTGGATGAATCAATGCAAGGTGATGGCCCAGTCGTTACGGGCCATTCAGTAGAGGACTGCTATCATTGTCTTTCAATCATTCCCAATCATTCTCATTCATCCGGGAACCAATTTACATGGGAGGGGTACAGTGAATCATATTGTTGCAACATGGGATCCCCAGGCAGAGGACAGAAGATGGAGGCTTGACATATAAAATGGAAACTTGACATGACTTTGGTTCACTTACAAACACAGGCCTAAACCATACAATATCCATATGAAACAATAAAAATCAATACAAAAATGATAATAATACAATATACAACAGTAGGAATCAATACAAACCTTATAATAATACAATATAAAACAATGGATATCCAAAACCAAAAACTTGGTACCAAAATAAAAATGTTTAAAGCTTATCCTAAGTCTGAGCTCACTTATACTTATCTATAGGGAACAGAGAGGGAGAGAAAAGGTCAGAAATGTTTGGGGAAGGGGAGGAAATACATTTTAAAATAAATACCAAAAAAGAAGAAATAACTGGGGGTTCTGCTACAAGGCCTATAATTGAGAAGGGAGGTTACACAAACACTTGTCAGGGAAAGTTTTGAAAAGGCTGAGCTTGCCATGAGCAGGGGTTAGATTAGTTGACCACATGAAGACCCTTCTAGCCCTAATATTCTATGAACATACAAATTATTATTAGTTATTGGTGTGATCTTATGTTGTTTAAGCTAAGGCTCTAGACTGATTAGAATGGGTAGAAAAACAACCATCAGTATGATAGGAGATAATAGAGCCTTTCCCCCTGACATTAAGGGCTTGTTTGCATCACCGAAAAAGCACACCAAACTCTGTTGTATCAGGAATAACTGCAGAAGGTTGACCTAGAGTATCTTAATAAGAATACTTCCAAGTCTGGAGTGTTCCCGAAGACCAGTCAGGCCAGGACTCATTGCTGCCATATTGCAAGAGATTTACTTTAGATTTAAGGCATTACCCATCAACATAGTATGTGATTACGGTCTACATAAAATCATTTACAATGCTATTGAGTTTCATGGAGCATTTGGCATTTTACCTCCCCCTCCACCCTCTTTCAAGGTAGAAATTTAGGATCAAGGTTTTAAAAAATATTTTTTTTACACCTTTTTTTTAACTTGCTTAATGTAGAAGGGAGTCTCAATAATACATAATCTTTTTTGCAGAAGATTTTCACTGTTTCCTAAAAACAAAAGGCAGGTTCTTTATCTGCCTGATATCCCCTGGGGCCATATCCAGATGAGCGCAGCCATGTGGTGTGTGCCACTGCAGACATACCACACATTCTGTTGTCTGCCACTCAGGGTTTTTTTCACCCCTGGATACCCATGGAAAAAAATGTGGAGTGGCACTGCACTCCACTGCCAGCCAGGCTTAGTGTGGCAGAAGCGATGTGGCTGCAGTCCCAGGAGATCACCAGGACCCAGGTAAGTCTGCTGGGGACATCCCAGTGCTGGCCTGAGCCTCCTGTATCCCACCTGTGGTAACTTGCCATGCACCAGAGTATATGTGGCACAGGCATTTCCCAGGGACAGCTAGCAGCGGCACAAGGTGAGATGTCACCAGTTGTCCTGGGGAACCAAACATTCACACCACATGTGTACATGTCCCGGAAGTTTGTAGTCTGAGCCCTTCAGTCAAGTATGCTTTATCCTTAGCTCTCATATACTTCATCCTGGGCTCTGTCATCTATGTTGTTGTGCACAGATTCAACTACTTTGCCCTCACCACCTCCAGCTCCTGTCCACAGGCATACACACATACTTGCTCGTAGTCAGGGTTTGGTAATGACTTGTACTTCATCATTACAAGTCAGAATGATAATTGCAGACCAAGCAGCATGCTAAATACTCTTCCACTACAGCAGCTACAGAATCATTTAATAACTGATATTATATTTTTTCCATATAACTATTCTGCTTTCCATGCAGAAAAAAATGTTCGTTGCCTACTGTAACTGAATACAATTCATTATCTGCTGACAGCAAGCCCTATCTACCACAGAGCAACATCATTTATTTTATTTGTGGCTGTATATTGTTAGCCAGAGTACTTAATGATAAAATCAGGCTTTTTCTGGGGTTCAATTGATCATGTGATACAGAGCGATTCCGCAAGTATTGTATATTAATTCTGCTGACAGGCAATGTTACCAATTTTCTAAGCAGAAGCATACCTTTAATTTGTAGATAGGCAATACTATGTCTAAGAATAAATAAATTGTGTAATTGCCAAACTATTCTAATCAACAGACAGGAGTGTTGGCTTCTAACAATGTTATATTAATAAGAAGCTTGAAAATATAGGTCACTTCAATGAGACATTTTTAGTTTTAGCTGAAATATTCACAGCAAAACTTCACCTTTGTTAGAAACTCCAAATTATGTGAAGATATGGAAACAGGTCTGCAATTCATACACCTTGTTTTCCAGGTGGGGTTAAGTTTCAAGGAAATCTGTCAGTTCCTGAATTGCTAGCAACATCAGGATACATCATTAATAGTATATCAACATTGTAATAAATATTGAGATACAGAGCAAACTTTAAACAGTGTAGCTTCAAGCTTGGGAACTTAAAGTGCTTGAACCCTGAGAGTATAAGCTGTTTGCAGGCTAATTTATCTTGCCAAGGAGATACTTCAATTGTCATATGGAGTTATGTGTTGCCACTGTTTGACCATTATGAGTACCAAATCTAGCTCCAGCATTTCTACAATATATCATACTCTTCAATGCAGACATACCCTGGGATGAATTTGTAATCAAAACTCTGATGTGTAAATAAGGGGAGAATGTATTTGCCCAAGTTTTTTTAACATGAAACTGGGTGGAACTGTAATGGTTTTGAGTTTTCATAACCCTCAAAATTGAACTGAAGGTGTGTGATCTTTTGGAAGACAAGCACTTTTCTCATGTGACGTTCAAAGCTGCCATTTTTCAAAAGTTCTTGTATTTATTCATTGTATTTTACTTCTAAAAATTTGTACTGCATACATTCTGTGCAGGTATCTCAATACATTTTACATTCATTAATTTAAATTTATCAAATATATTGGCTACGTTTAGTTAATAAATCAAAATACTGCTCTGATGCTTTGTCCTTTGTCTCAAAAACTACTTTCCTTTGTCATTCTTGGTGAAGACTGGAACTGAAATAAAATACAATTTCAAGGGGAATGTACATACATGGGTGTCACACCAAAATGCTCAGGAAAATATGACAGTAGCTGGCACTTTGGGTGTGGTTTGGAGGCAAGCATGAGATTTAGTATGCAGTGATGCCTTATGATTTTCCTTCCTATAATATATGTTACTCACTCTACTTACTGCTAATGAAACATTCTCTATATTATCAGACGTGTTGTTTATTCTGTGATGGTATTCTCCAGGTATTGTATTGGGATTGTTAAAATAAATAAATAAATAGATAAATAAATAAATAAGATCCACTTACAGGATTTTTTCACCTTTCAAAATAGAACAGTTTGAAGATAACTGGTAATCTTGTTTGGAAAACTGTGAATAAAGAAGTAAATGATCAGCAGTTTACCACTGGGGTTTATCCTCATGTTTTGCACAGCTTTTTACCGGTGTAAAATGATGCTTTCCATAGTGATGCTTTCTCGCTATTCTTTGCATTGGAGAGTGATATAAGTTCAATATACGCATGTGTGCATACAAGTTTGCATATGCTTAAAAGCATTTTGGGCGGGGTTTCTGTAAAGACATTAGCACTGGGTTATCTGTTCAATTATTTCATATTAGGTATTGCTGAGGAGGGTGCGTAGCACTGTGTGGGTGTGCAAACATTTGCTATACTAAATGTGAATGTCTCATTAGTTTCAGTTATGCTAAAAGAGTGATAAATTAAGTTGTTCAGGTGGGTGATTACTATGATCCTTGTTGAGGGAAACCTTTGTTTTGTCATGTCTGCTCCTAGAATGTCTTTATATTCTAAAAATATGAGACATTGAATGTCTGTAAATTATCATTTCCTCAGTGTATCTCTTTTCCTACTGATGTAATTTCTGTTACTGATACAAGACATGTGGGTGCACTTTCTTTGATAATAGTTCTCCCACCCCCTTCTTGGTTACAATCATTACTACCAACCTCCTGCTTAGCTTAGATTGTCAAATCTGAGAGGTAGTGCCACTGGAGTCAGTGATGTACTGACACTTTCCACTGAAATATAACTTTCTGTTTATATTGTATGAATAATGACCTGTCCTGT
The DNA here is from genome assembly GCF_000455745.1 of Alligator sinensis. Taxonomy (NCBI): domain Eukaryota; kingdom Metazoa; phylum Chordata; order Crocodylia; family Alligatoridae; genus Alligator; species Alligator sinensis. The sequence goes on from NW_005843062.1 coordinate 114,718, forward strand.
CAGGTTATCATCTTTTTTCAAAATAGTGGGCAAGCAAAAATGAGAACTGTTGCTTTTATTTGTAAAAGACATTATCCAGTCTAGTAAATGGGCAGCTGGCTGAGTAATATGCACACAGGCAGAGCTCTCTGTTTCACAGGTGTTTTGTTTCATATTTGCCAATTACATGGTAAAAGTAAAGTGTGTTTGTTGTTAATCAACATAAATGTCTGGGGGTTTTTTCCCCACAGATTTGCTTTGGCAGCATGATATATGGAAAGCTTTGTAAGTTTGGGGAAAGGATACATTAAAAAATATCTGGTATCTAAAGGACATGTGTAGATGAAATGAAGAGCATGCATGCACAACACTATAAAGTGGATTAAATGCTTTTGCACCACTTTAATGGAATTGGTGCTTGCACATGTTGGCTGCAATGTCTTGTGCATTAATTCCAGCCACTGTAGCACATTCAGCAGTGTAATGTGCCTTAAATGGCTTTGGGGTGCAGCAGCCCAGGAAGGCAGGCTTCACAGATAGGAAAAAAAAAGTGACAAGCCTGATCCTTTTTTTCCCCCTGGAGCTTGCCTGGCTGCATGAGCTGCATGGGGACCTGGTCCTTCCTTCTGCAGCTGTGGTGGACCCTGGGACTGCCTGAGTTGGGTACCTGCAGGCTGGTGCCACCTGAGGTGGGGGTGCCACTGCCTCAGAGGGAAGCAGCAGCCCCTCCTCCCCTGCAGCCCAGGGACCACTCCACCTCCTGGCAGCTCACCCTCCCCTCCCTGCTGCTGGAGAGGCAGGTAAGACATGGCTGTACACAACATGGGGGTTTACTTCACCCTAAAGTGAAGTGGTGTTTTTAAAGACCCACCACTTCAATTAAGGGAAAAGTACACCCTTATTTCATTTACACATGCCCTTAGATCTTGTTAATCTGCTACTGAATATAGGGGAGGAGTAACAAATAAACAGCTACAGTCAATGCCCACTTAAGGGCAAAGATCATTACAAACTTGGGTTCTGAGGACTGGAACCACCACCAAGGAGGAATACTCTGCTCTGGTCTGGACCTGCAGAGAGCAAGCCAGGAAAGTCAAGGCTGTGATGGAAGTCCAGATAGCTACAAATATCAAGGACAATAAAACATCTTTTTTCAGATATGCGGACAGCCAGAGGAAAAGCAAGGGCAACATTGGACCCCAGCTAAACCAGATGGGACAACTGACAACCAGTGCCCATGAAAAAGCAAGCTTGCTTAATGGGTACTTTGCGTCAGTTTTTCACCAGTCCCATGGGATGCCCCTGCCCACTATGGGTCAGGGAGGCCTGGGTGAGGGTTACCCTCCATCAAAGCTGACCTCATGAAGGAACACCTTGACAGGCTGGATACCTTCAAGTCAGCTGGCCCTGATGGTTTACACACAAGGCTACTCAAGGAGCTGGCAAGCATCATAGCTCATCCCCTAGCATGGATCTTTGAGAACTCCTGGCACTCTGGTGAAATGTCTGAAAATTGGAAGAAGGCCAATGTGGTGGTGTCTGTCTTCAAGAAAGGGAGGAAAGTAGTTCTGGCAAACTACAGGCCCATCAGCCTAACTTCTATACTGGGGAAGGACTTGGAAAAGATTATGAAAGAGGCCAGACTACCTAACAGCAATATCCTGCGGGATACCCAGTATGGGTTTGTTGTGGGTAGGTCTTGCTTGACCAATCTCATTTCCTTTCGTGACTGGGTGACCTATTGCCTGGAAAGGGGGAAGAGATTGATGTCATATATCTTGACTTCAAAAAAGCCTTCAATCTGGTATCCCATGATCACCTCTTGGCAAAACTGGTTAACTGTGGCCTCGACCACACCACGGTCTGCTGGCTGAGGAATTGGCTCTGTGGTAGGACCCAGAGGGTGGTGGTTGATGGAAGTCAATCATTGTGGTGCCCTGTGACCAGTGGGCTCCCTCAAGGCTCTGTCCTAGGGCCTATATTTTAACATCTTCATCAATGATGTAGACATTGGTGTCAGAAGCGGGCTGGCCAAGGTCGTCACTGACACCAAACTCTGGGGTAAAGCATCCACACCTGAGGACAGGAGGGTGATCCAGGCAGATGTTGACAGGCTCATGAAATGGGATGATGAGAACCTGTTGGTGTTGAACACTGAAAAATGCAAGATTCTCCACCTTGGGAGGAAAAACCTGCAGCATTCTTATAGGCTTGGCAGTGCTACGCTGATTAGCACTACAGATGAAAGGGACTTGGGGGTCATGATTAACCACAAGATGAACATGAGCCTTCAATGTGATGCTGCAGCTAGCAAAGTGAACAAAATGCTGGCTTGCATCCATAGATGCTTTTTAAGCAAATCCCAGAACATCATTCTCTCATTGTACTCAGCCTTGGTGAGGCTGCAGCTGGAGTACTATGTCCAAATTTGGGCTCCACAATTCAAAAAGGATGTGGAGAAGCTTGAGAGAGTCCAGAGGAGAGCCACACACATGATCAGAGGTGAGGAAAACAGACCTTATGATGACAGATTGAGAGCTATGGGACTCTTCAGCCTGGAAAAGCTAAGGCTCAGGGGCTATCTGGTGGCCAACTATAAGTTTATCAGGGGTGTTCACCAGGATCTGGGGGAACATCTATTCACCAGAGCACCCCAAGGGATTACAAGATCGAATGGTCACAAACTTTGCCGTGACCAATTCAGGTTGGACATAAGGACAAATTTCTTTCCTGTCTGAGCCCCCAAGGTTTGGAATAGACTGCCACCAGAGGTGGTTCAAGCACCCATTTTGAACACCTTCAAGACACATTTGGATTTTTATCTTGCTGGGATCCTATGACCCCTGGTGACTTCCTGCCCCTGGGGCAGGGGGCTGGACTTGATGATCCTTTGGGGGCCCTTCCAGCCTGAATGTCTATGAAATCTATGAAAAACAAAAGTATAAAAATAGATTTCTCAGGACAATTTAGGTCTCACTAAATTAATTTATCTAAGAGAGCTATATGATTGCTCAGAGCTCTCTTGTAATAAGGTGATCAAATGAATCTTTGTCAGTTTAGGAAAAGAATCATTTTGAGGTTTCTACTGTAAAATATTGAGGATTCTGAGAAAATGTTAATATTTGTAGCATATATGGAAAAAATGTCACCACTTTTCAAGCAAATTAAAACATACAAATAAATATGTGTGTAAAATATGCTATAAATCCCATGCTCTGAAAAGAACAACAGGTCACCAGATATTATGAGTTAACTGAGAGGGGAAAGATGGTGGGGAGAGAGAGAAAGACTGACTAGGGAAGTTCTTTAGAACACGGAGCAGATTGAGAGTGTGTCCTACATGGAGGAATCTAAGAGAATATTTTGTTTAGACTCCAATTACATTTTGTTCTCCCTAGGAACTTTGGAAAGAACTTTGACTAGATGTTTAGAGTGAGTGGGCCATTACTTGTTTATTATAGCCCCCCTTTTACAGGCTTCAAAATTAATAAATTGAGCTGAAGAGCACACTTTGCTGCCACTTCTATTGTATTCATCTTACTCATCTGGCACTGGTTATGCTGATGCACTTGTTGCAAGGCCATTAAGATTTGGGCTTGAAATAAAAAATACCTACAGCCAAATACATTCGCTTTGTTAACTTGCATTCTGCTATAGCAAAGGGTCAGGTATAGGTATAAGGTATATAGGTTTGGTCCTTAACTATGAATGGCCTCTTGAATGTGTTTGAATTAGAAGATAAAACCATGAACAAGTGAAATTGAGCAACTTTGCTAAAAAAAAAATCTAAATTTTTTACACAAATACTTGAAAATTTAACACTTATTAAAAATATCTCTCAAACTATATACGTGTTTAAGGCCTTTTAAAGAATATTTGGCTCAGCTTTTATTTTCCAGTTCAGCATTGGTCTTTACAAGCAGAAGTGTAATAGGTAAGATATTTTACTTGCCGTTCAGGGGGTAGGTCTATGCAATATGCTTAACTGAACAGTAGTGTAGTTTACTGCACATGCATCTATATGAGTAAACCTTGCTAATCATGAGTAAATTTGATACCTGCAATTGCAAGTAGCAAATGTAATTTCAATTAGTAATGGTGCAATAGCACTTGTCTAGACACTTGAATGGGAGGAAATTTGTTCCTGGTCAGCCATCCACCATGGGGTAGGAGATTGCTTCCTACCCCTGGAAGCTGTCTGCTGCCAGGGTGGGCTTCACCCCCAGAGCCTGGGCAGGTACTATGTTCCCCCTGCCCTGGCAGCAGGGAGCTCCAAGCCCCTGCTCTGAGATCTGCTCTGCCATAAGCAGCAAATCTGCTCTTGCTTCCCTGCATGTATAGACACCTGCCATGGGCTGTTTACTCGCAAGTAGTTTACTGATGAGTAAACTGATCCAGGATCGAATGCATGAGTCAATGCACCTAGTATTACTGGTGAAGTCTCATCTGAAATCTGAGGCTGATTTTTGGGCATCACACTTCTAAACCAATTAAAGAGTAGCCAGAAGAGAGACCAGAACAAAACTGCTCAGAGGTTTACAAAATATAACCTATTGGTAGGATGACAGGTTGAAAGAACTAGATTTGTATAATCTAAAAAAGAGAAGGTTAGAGAAAGTATGATAATAGTGTTCAATATGCAAAAGGTTACTGAAAAAGTAGAGTTATAAACCATTCTTCTTGTCTTGGAACAAGAAATAACAGGCTTAAAATGTAGTAAGTTAGATGCTTTAGGGGTGTACTTGGTAGCTGTGTTGGTCTGAGACAAAAAGACATACAAAAAACAAGAACTCTTGATTCAAAAATGATACCTTTTATTAGACCAATTGGAAAATGGCAAGAAAATTGTCCTTTTCTGCAAGCTTTTGGGATCAAAGTCCCTTCATTAGGCTCTGGGAAAAGTATAGATGGTACAAGATGGTAAAAAGACATCAACACATCAAAGAGCTACTCAGCAAAGCTCACAAAGACACTCTCATGGACCCAGAGGGACAGACTTCCATCTTCAGCTCCCTCTGTGCAAAAATGAAGTTTATTTCCTACCTATGGGGACTTTTTACCATCTTGTACCATCTATACTTTTCCCAGAGCCTAATGAAGGGACTTTGATCCCAAAAGCTTGCAGAAAAGGACAATTTTCTTGCCATTTTCCAGTTGGTCTAATAAAAGGTATCATTTTGGAACCAAGAGTTCTAGTTTTTTGTATGTAAGTTAGATGCAAAATTTATAACTATGAGGTAATGTAAGCACTGGGAAATGATGACCCAGGGAGGGCATTGAATGCCCATTATGGGAAGTCTTCAAAAGCAGGTTAGGCAAATACCTTTCTGGGATTATATAGATATAATTTATCCTATAGTTAATTGATAGAAGATGGACTAAATGACCTCCGAGGTACCATTCTACCTAATTTTCTTAGGTGAATCCAGGAATCATTGTGGCCTTTGAGCTCCATCATATAATCTCCGTGCAGATGAGTAATGCTATTTATTTTAGTATAATGGCTCAGGGGTATAATTGCTTTCAGAACTGGGGCCTTGGTTGACTGTTTCAGCAGTTTAGAGCATCGTCCTTGTATGTACAATAAATAGACTACATTCCATTCTATAATGTTAGCTGTTAATTTTCAATGTCCTTCCTCCAACTTTGCCAATGTCCCTCCTTTATTAAACAGTGCACTTTGTAGTTAGCTGCTACTTTCCATTTTTGGCTGTATGCATTTTAGTACAGATATTAAAAATTTATCAGGTTGTGTTTATGCTTCTGTTACTATATCTATTTCTCTTTCTTACATTACAAAGAACGCCTTAATTATTGACTGTAGCTCCACCTGCATGTGGCAAAGAATATGTACTTGACTGAAAATTAAATGTGTGTAATTGACACTTGGATGCAATGATGATCTGCACACATGAAAAACAGGAAAAAGTATTAGTATGAGATGCAGAAGTTTTTCACTGTGTGGAAAAATTGACACTTCTCTTTTCAGGTACAACAAATACTGTCTGGCAAACAATAATGCATAAACATCCCATTTTTTATATGACAAAGTCTAATATTAAAGCAATGGCTACATATTGATTATGGTATGAGTATGAAGTACAATAACTTTTGCATGGCATGCAATCATCTAAATGTAAGTTATAAAGCAGGGGTGGGCAAAATGATGGATCTGCACGGCAGCCAGACTTCATTTCCCAGCAGCCCCTGGCCTCCTGGCTGTCACCAGTCTCCATGGATACCCCAGCCACACTTCTGCTGTGATAGCACAAGGCTGGGGTTGTCATGGAGACCGGCCCCAGCCACACTGCAGGGCATGTGGGGTAGGCAGGGCACGGCAGGGCAGGGAGTTGCTCTGGAGCTGCTGGGATCTTGTGACAGCTTTGTCTGAGGCCAGGGCACACTCCAGACAGGGGTATTCAGGCAGCGGATCATGGATCTGCCCTGGCTCCTTGCAGCGGTGATAGCCTGGTCCCAAGCCAGGGGATATGATATAACCAAAATATTGTGAAGGAACATATCTGTTTAAGCAATAGAAATTGATAGTTTGTTCTTATGAAATCATCACAGGGCTCAAATTAGACTTAGTTTTGTGATTAAGATTAAAATTTAAATGCCACGTTCTCTCTACTACGTCAGATGAATTGTTATTAAAAAAGAACACAAGCCTTGAAATATCCCCATGCCATCTCACTGTGTTTATATAGTTATGCTAGTTGAGACTGGCTGAAGGCCCTTGTTGTTAATTTGGGTACCTTCTGGACTGGTGGTAGAATTTTCTAATTTGAGATTACCAGCCTTTAGAATCTACTCCCTTGAGTAATAAAGCAGAAGTGAAGACTAGCGAAGTTTAGAGAACTGTATTTTTCAACTATTTAATTTTCCCCCCATTTTAGATTTTTGTTCTCATCTGACAAATTAGGGTAATCCCATTTCCATAGGCAAGCTTTCAGTAGAGTTCTTTTAATGCTACCTATTGTGAATAATCTCATGTGTTCTATATTTTTTAAAATATGTTTTACCTTCTCGTTATCAGTAGTTCCACAGATACATTTATTACAGTAAACTTATACTTAAAATGTAATTCCTAAAGAAGTGGTCATTTTGAAATACATATCCTTGTATCAGAAAAATTCTCAGGTCAGAATACTACCAATAGATCTGGACTATTTTGGGGCTAGTGGGCATGATTGTGGTCAGAGGGAATGGCGAGACCTTGATCTGTGCCAGGGTCTGTTCCTAGGACCTATGCTGCCCCAAGGAGCTGGTGAGTCACGCAAGCACAGAGCCAAAATGGCTTTTTGCCATGCCCCTGTTCACCAGCCTCCAATTGCGGGCCCAAGTAGTACATGTTACAGTGGATTTTAACCCTTAACATGCCAGTATTCATAGCATGTGCTAACTTTTAACACCAACTAACATTTCTTAAATGTAGCATGTAGCAATTGTAATTTGCAACTAGATCTCCTGAGAAAAGCTTAATTCTCCTTTCTGGTGTCCCAGAGAGTTTTCTGATAACCTTGATAGCCACATGGGTTAAATTCAGCTAGTTAGGAAACCACCAGTAACATGAAACTCAGTTGTCTAGCCAAACAACTGCGGCCTTGGCTTCGCCACACTCCGCTGGCTGGGGCATTGGCTCTGTGGTCAGACACAGAGGGTGGTGATTGATGGAAGTCAATCATCATGGTGCCCTGTGACCAGTGGGGTCCCCCAAGGCTCTGTCCTAGGGCCTATACTATTCAACATCTTCATTAATGATGTGGACATTGGTGTCAGAAGCGGACTAGCCAAGTTCACCAATGACACCAAACTTTGGGGTAAAGTGTCCACACCTGAGGACAAGAGGGTGATCCAAGCTGACCCTGACAGGATCAGGAAATAGGCAGATGAGAACCTGATGGTGTTTAACACTAAAAAATGCAAGGTTCTCCACCTTGGGAAGAAAAACCTGCAGCATGCTTACAGGCTCGGCAGTGCTTCACCGGCTAGCATTACAGACGAAAGGGACTTGGGGGTAATGACTAACCACAAGATGAACATGAGACATCAGTGTGATGCTGCAGCTAGTAAAGCAAGCAAAATGCTGGCTTGCATCCATAGGTGCTTCTCAAGTAAATCCCAGGACGTCATTCTCCCATTGTACTCGGCCTTGGTGAGGCCGCAGCTGGAGTACTGCAGCCAGTTTTGGGACCCACAAGTCAAAAAGGATGTGGAGAAGCTTGAGAGAGTCCAGAGGAGAGCCACGTCCATGATCAGAGGTCAGGAAAACAGACCTTATGATGAGAGGTTGAGAGCTATGGGACTCTTCAGCCTGGAAAAGTGCAGGCTCAGGGGTGATCTGGTGGCTGCCTATAAGTTTATAAGGGTTGCTCACCAGGATCTGGGGGAATGTTTGTTCACTAGAGTGCCCCAAGGGATGAGAAGATGAAATGGTCACAAACTCTTCCATGACTGTTTCAGGCTGGACATAAGGAAGAACTTCTTTCCTATCTGAGCCTCCAAGGTCTGGAATAGACTGCCACTGGAGGTGGCTCAAGCACCTACTTTGAACACGTTCAAGAGTAATTTGGATGTTTATCTTGCTGGGATCCTATAACCCCTGCTGACTTCCTGCCCCTGGGCAGGGGGCTGGACTCAAAGATCTTCCAAAGTCCCTCCCAGCCCTAATGTTTATGAAAGTCTATGAAATCTACAAAACATGCTAAAACATTTCCATTTGAAATGTGAAGAGAGAAATATAAAAGTTTACTATGTATCGCATGCTTATTTAATGACAAAAGATTTAGCACAGGTTTAAAGTTTTTCTCCTGTTACTGTGCTTCAGCATTGTAAGGAGGAAGGGGTTTTTTTATTAATAAATAAGTTTTTAATTGACAATATTACTTACCATTCTAGCTAATATCAGACCCTGGTCAACATGCAGCAACATCTGCCCTCACTTTGGCAAAGAGCTATCTGCTCTTATACTAAAACTTCAGATCAGATCTTTGGTTACACAGCTAGGAAGTTAAACTAATCTGGACCAAAAGAATCACAAAAGAATGAAGAGAAGGCCCATATAGTAGCTATAGCATTGCTATAGTATCAGCTATTGTTACTGAATACTGTTAAATAAGAGAAAATGGAGTAAGGAGAGAGAATATGGAGAAGGGAACTATGGAAATAAAGTGATATAAAGACTTATTATACATTGCTCTGATTGCTGTATAAATTGCTCTAATACAATATTTAAAAATTAAGAGTTTGGAAAAAAACTGCACTTCAAATCTGTTTACAATCTTTTAATCTGGGAATGCTCATAGTCTATTTCCAATCCCTAGGAGAAGAAAAAACAAAGGGTTAAAATATATATGTTGTTGCTTCAGTTCTTTTGTTCTAAAGCTCTTAATAAACATGGATTTGGGGGCTAAATATCTTGATCAGGCAATTGCCCATAAGGGTAATCTCTATGAGCTCTGCATCTTGTGACTTGGGGAAATCTTAATTAAGAACTCAATGACAGTTTGAGTTGTGTTTAATTAGGTGGTAAGAGACATCTCAATATGAAAAAAGCCACCATTTCTCAACTGGAGAAAGGTCATGCTCCTTCACAACACCTCTTGGGAACTCACTGCTTTGAAAAGGGGATCAGCTGTGTCAAAGCTGACTGGTTGTAAAAGGGCTAGTATGGTGTTGCCAGATGTACAATACGTATTGTATTTGCACAGTGCATTTATCCCTTTTATGATTTCTCCTAGAAATTGTGAATACGACCACAGTTATGAAATTTTGTGAAGAGCTGAACTGTGTTTGTGTTTGATCAGATATGAACACTTTCTTGCAATTCCATATTCAGACCATTTAGGTTGTCTTTCTGTCATCCATCACTCTCACTGACTCACTCACAGATGTTACACACATGACTGAGTTTCTAATGGTGATCCTGTATAGCTATACAAGATCCAGAATAGCTATACAAGATAGCTATTCTGGAGAGGAATCTGGGTGAGATAAAGTGCTAAGAGGAGATGGTGATTGTAGTGAGAAAATAAATTTATCTTTATAGCAATATGATAATTTATTGAGGTAAAAATATGTTTGCATATTCGTAAATATTTAGGATGTATGATCCTTTTTTGTTAAATCTGATCGTCACAACCCAAGGGTGTGATTTCGTTTGTGTATGCTTCGGCACTGCTAAATTATTTCCCGCCACTAGGAGCTTTCTTTGCAGGGTGCATTTCTTAGTTGCAAAGAGAAATGCACGGTGCAAAGGAGTTCCCGCCACTCGCATGCAAATTTGTGTCCCACTATTGGCCAGTTCGAAATTATTCCCACGTGGCGGCTAGCGATTGGCTTGCTAGACGTATAAGAGGCTTGAGCAGTTTCCGCCCAAGTTGGAGAACTCCGAGGAGAACCCCCGCAAGGGAGGACTCCACAACCATCTGGAGGAGGAGGACTTCACGTTTCGTGAAGAACTCTAAGCACTGCGGAGCCTATCGAACCCAGCGCAGGCTATAGGGGTCTGATCAACCTCTGGCCTCTCCCTGTCGCCGAGCGCAATCCTTCGACGAACCCCTTTTTCCCTGCGCGCAAGTTGCACGGAGCCTAGCAAACTTCGTGTGAGTGTATCCAGAGCTCTTTCTCTGCTTCAAGTTGTTTTCTTCGGTTGACGCGATGGGCTCGCGTGTTTAGAGCCTTCAACCAGATTGGGCTAGAGGTTCGCGTGGAACTCTTGTCCGCCTCTCTTCTTTTCTGTCTGTAACCGCAACCCAAGCAAGTTTTCCTGCCTGCACCGTGACCATCTTCGGTGTAAGTAAAATAATCTTTAATCA
>NW_005843062.1:127220-143923 GCF_000455745.1 Alligator sinensis
CAAGGGAGGACTCCACAACCATCTGGAGGAGGAGATCTTCACGTCTTGTGAAGATCTCTAAGTGCTGCGGAGCCTATCGAACCCAGCGCAGGCTATAGGGGTCTGATCAACCTCTGGCCTCTCCCCGTCGCCGAGCGCAATCCTTCGACGAACCCCTTTTTCCCTGCGCGCAAGTTGCATGGAGCCTAGCAAACTTCGTGTGAGTGTATCCAGAGCTCTTTCTCTGCTTCAAGTTGTTTTCTTCGGTTGACGTGACGGGCTCGCGTGTTTAGAGCCTTCAACCAGATTGGGCTAGAGGTTCGCATGGAAGGAACTCTTGTCCGCCTCTCTTCTTTTCTGTCTGTAACCGCAACCCAAGCAAGTTTTCCTGCCTGCACCGTGACCATCTTCGGTGTAAGTAAAATAATCTTTAATCAACCGCTAAGCATCCGTGCCTAATTCTAGCCCGCCGGCCTGCATTCCCCGACCCGGCGTGTCCGGGCTGCTGGCCACAGCCTGCCGCGCGCAGGCCCCCGAGGGCCTCGGACCGCTCCCGGCCTGCACACTGATAACCTATCAAACATGATATTTCTATTTTTCAAATCTAGGATGCTGAATTGCAATACCAAAACTGCAACAGTTAAAACCCACATCAGGATTATAGCTTTTGAGTGCATTCCCAAAGGATTAATTGTGCATAACATAAAACAGATTATGAGTAGCTTTTGGGAGATGTGCAGGGGAAAACAAGTCAAGGTTGTCTATCATGCTCCAACTCTCTGGCTTGTCAAAAGCTGTTCACAATTGCAATCCTTGTGAGCAAAGATTCCTTCTTTAGAAATGGACAGTACAGTTGCTGGAGAAGGGAAAGCTATCATCCCTTTCTCTCTCTACACCAGCTCAAATAATAATATTGCTCTGTTGAGGGAAGTTATCTGTATCATCCTACCAAACAGAGCAGAGAAACCAGCCCATTTCTTTGCATTCATTACTCAAACAACTGCTAAGAGAATACTGTATCCATTTCTGGTGCCCAGAAAGGATGTTGGGTGGGAAAAAAAAGCATTTTTAGTCTATAAGAATCTACCAGGAGAAAAATAATTTTGATATGAGAGATAGTGAGGCTTAAGGTATAACAGAGTCATTGCCTGCAAGTTACAGCCAGATAAATTCAAACTAGAAATAGAACATCTTTATAAAATTGGAGGTTTTGAGCCAAGATTGTGGCAGATTTTCCATTGCTGGCATTTTAAAAATCAAAATCATATGTCATTTTTTCCTAAGATGCATGCTGTAGTTGAAACAGGGTTTACTTCAGGAAAGTCTTATGGCATGTAGCCTCATGTAATCCATGAATTGCTTCTCTCCCCTGTGCAGGGAGTAACCCTGACTGAAATTGTCCTTCCTTAAGTACAATCCATGTAGTGTACAGGAGCAGGGTAATGTCACTCTAAACCAGGGCAAATTGATGGACCCAGCTAATGGCTGGACTCCATTTCCAAGCAGTCCCTACCTGCATCACTCCAGCTGGTTTCCCAGGAGATCCCAGGAGCAGTGAGGCCAAGGTTTCATGGAGATCAGCCTGAGCAGCACTGTCAGGGCATGCATCTAGGCAGGGAGCTGTGGCAGTGATGGTGTGGGCTGGAGCTGGGGCAGAGCTGCAGTCCCCTGTCTGGGGTGTGTGGGCAGCAGGTTGAAGCTCTGTGTTGGCTCTGGCCCACACTGGCACAGCCACAAGATTCCGGTCCTGGCCCTCGAGCAGCTCCTCACCCAGCTATGCTCCTGCCAGCACTGCTTGAGCTAATCTTCATGGAAACCCTGGGCCTAGACAGTCATGGCCTCACTGCTCCTCTGGTCTCCATGGAAACTGGCCAAAGCAATGTGGGCAGGGGCTGCTGGAAAATGGAGTCTATTGTCAGCTGGACTTTGCCCATCCCTATTGTAAGCACTCAGCAAGTCCTCCACCACCGCACTTAGAGAACCTGTACATGTGCTGCATATCTACTCCAACATGTGTTAATTGGAGCAGACTCGATTAACTGAGTCTCCTGGAGCATGCTAATTAGCGTGCTCAAGCAGTCTCTGTGTCATGTCTATTCAGCATCCCCATGATTCAAAATGGCAGTGGTAGCACTTTAACTAAAGCTCATTGAATGCTTGTTGAATGTTTATAAAGCTTTTGGAGCCACTCTAATTAAAGCAGCCCCCCCCCTCAATCCCCTGACCCAGGAGCATGTGTATAGATGCCCTTACTGTGCTCTGTGTTTCTTAAGAGACTACTAGTAGTTTAAGTTGGCAGCAAATATGCGGCTTGGTGTGTTTGTGTACGGTTCGTACACCTGGTTGTTTGGAAGATAACGCTGCAGTTTGGTTTATTCTTATTATATTAAGGATGGAACAGTTCTCTTGCTGTCTGTGGAGCATTGGACTTCTGATTCACCCTTTTTTTCAGTACTGTGTGCAAAGGGCACAAAGTAATATTGTCCTTTGATTTCACTTGAGGTTCCTGGTTTTCATAGAATAGAGATTTCATATACAACTATTACGCCATCTTTTGTTTCTTTTCTCCTAAACTAAGTAGTCCTTAATTCCTGTTACTCTTCTGATACTGGAACCTTCTCCATGGTTTAAATCAGTTTTACCGACCAGCTCTTGACATTTTGCTATGTACTTTTTATGATGGGGAAACCCCTGCTTGAACCTATTATCACAGTTGAAAGTGGGCCTCCACTTTAGTTAATGACATATTATTTTCATTGCTTTCTTTCCTTTTTCATGTCTGAACAGTTTGTTTGCATTGCTGGCTGTATACTTTGAAAATTATTTCTGTGATCTACATTTAAGCACTTGGTAAATATAGAATCAATCAATGTGTTCAATTTGTTTCTTCAAAGTTGCATAGCTACCTTGCTTTTTCATCCTTATTGAATTTCATCTCCCATTCTATTGTCCAGTTGTATAGCTTAGGTAGGTTTGCTGAGGTTCCTCATGGTTCCTCTATTAATCTTAAATAAGCAAAATACCTCCTTGGGTCAGTTTGTATAGGAAAATTGACACAAATTATTTCATAACTCAGTGGGAAAATATCAATGACATAGCAGTGAGGCAAAATAACCTAGTTCTATGGGCAACTCTGGCTTTGCATATTTTACACAATGCTTTTCCAGGACTTGCATTACTTACTGAAAAAGTCCATCACTAATGATAAGTAATATCTCTGTGTAAGCAGTTAACGTAAGTAATATCTGAGATGTGATTGTGAATATTCTTTCTTATTGAAGAAAACTGGGCTACTTCTGATACCAGTATATGGATACTGAGTTGAAATGTTAAGGGTGGCCTTTATATGGTACTCTTCCCCTCAAACCTTGAAGCATAAATTTCCATGCCAAAGTCTATCTGAGTGTGTATTCAGGAGTAAAAAATACTCAGTAACATTGTTGCACAAACTAGATATGCATACTTTGTATCAAGTCATTCAAGCATTACTAGCCATTATGGCTGTGTGAGATTTCGGCAGCTGTTTCATTTCAGAGGTGTTCTGGGCTGTTTCAGCACCTAAAACACTGCCTCCAAATGGAAACAGAAGGCTCAGAAATGTCTCCGAAATGAAATGAGGCATCCAAAATGTTTCAGAAATGTTCAGGAAAATTTCAGAGTTTCAGAGCCGGTTTTGCAGGGAAACAGTTGTATGCTGCTGCTCTCCCATGTGACTCATCTCCACAGGGAGCAAAGATCCATGCCAGGGGTCTCCTCGCTACTACTGCCAACCCTGTGCTGCCCCCGTTCTTGCCCTTTGGGGTCAGGCCAACTCTCAGGATCTCAATATTGAGCTGTTAGACAGGAGGGTGTGACACAATTGCACATAAAGAAACACACAAATCCATTAGGTGCGCGCACGCACACACACACACACACACACACACACACACACACACACACAGCCTAGGCACATGCATATCTATCACCAATTCCAGCACATACACACTACACACTAAAAATTAGAAAAAAATCAATTGTCAATACTTGCACACTCATTACACATACACAGATCACTAATTCATATATCATGCACACAATGATACACACACACCACCTACACATAGGTAAGTTCCTAAGTTGGATAGTACGGTATGTATGTGTGTGCTTGGGGTACCTGAGATACTTGGAGGAAGGTTAAGGTGACAGAGAGAAAGTTAAAGTGTAGGGAGTGAAAGTTGCCAGAACCAGGATTAAAACTGGTGGACTAGAGAGAAACTGGCTGAGGAACTGAGGCTTGAGTTTACTTAAGATCAAGTGGCCCCAGGGTTACTCGAGGTCACTGGTGCATGGGAGAGGAAAAAAAAATGTAGTCTGGTGGCAAGGAGGAGACATCTAGGAAACAGAGAGAGACAGAAACTTGGTAGCTTGGGGCTGGAAACTGAGGCAGACAGCTGAGATATTGGTGGGGGGGACAGATAAGTGGTGGCAAGGAGGAGACAGCCAGGAAAGAAACTGAGGCAGAAACCTGGTTCCTCAGGGGGAAAGGCAGTGGGGATAAGACGGTGGCAAAGAAAGAGGGGGTTTGGAGGCAGAGAGGATCTCAGGACAGGTGTTGGAGGTGGCAGTGAGCCAAAAGCAGGAGAGGGAGAAATGAGTCCAAAGTTAGAGGGGCGAGGAGCAGAGATTGGAGCAGGACTGAACCATAGTAAAGCAAAACCCACTCAGGGGTCCAAATAACAGGTTTATTAAACAGACAACATGCTACACAGCCCCATGAAGTTATTGGTTCACACACGCAGACACACACAAGCACTCACAATGGCAGCAGGAGAAAGAAAGTGGAAGGGTTGGAGTCCAGGTAAGGAAGAGAAGCAGAGTCCAAGTCCTTGGTTGAAGAGGGGGTAGGGGGTGATAGCTACCTATCCAGGCTGGAAAGGTGTCCTTGTCCACTAGGTGTTGTCCAGAGGGGGGTTGCCGGTAGGGCCTCTGGGTGGATAGGTGGTGTGGAATGGTGCTGGTTCAGATGGATAGGGTGTCCCAAGGAGTCAGTCTTCACTAGCCCTTTTATGGGGAGGTCCTGTCTAGGCAATGTCAGTCCTGTTTCAGAGGGTTCCAGGTGTTCTTACTGAGCATGTGCAGCTTGGCACAATGGTGGGTTGCCTCATCTTTTGTTTCTTGAATGCTAAGGGTGGTTCCAAGGGCTGGGTCGTTGGTCCAGGTATTGGTGTTGATGGTTTGATCATTTAGAGGGAGCTATTTTTAGACCTACTGCCATTGTCTCTCAAGCACCCTCATTCATCCCCATTCATTCAGAAACCAAGTTACATAGGAGGGGTAGTTATGAGTCGTGGGTTACACAACCGGGCATGGGGATAAGATGGAGGCTTGAAATTACAAGATGGAAAGTCAGAAATGGTTGGGGGAGGGGAGGGAATGCATTTCAAAATAAACTTAAAAAAGAAAAATGCAGGACTTTGCTATACCACGACATGGGCTTGCATGGGGCGGGCAGCAGTGGCGTGGAGACCCTGGCATGGAACTCTGTTCCCCATGGAGCCAGGTCACATTGCAGGGCAGTGCTGGTCCTGCTGCACAACCTGGCTTCACAGGGAGCAGAGATTTGAGATAGTGTGGGATGGGCAGAGGTGGTGAGGAGACCCTGGTGTAGATCTCTACTCCCTGTGGAGCCAGGTCACATGGCAGGGATGTTCTGCTTCCTGCTCTGTGACCTGGCTTTACAGGGAACAGAGATCCAGGGCAGTGCAGGGTGGGCAGCAGCGACGAGATCCTGCCCACCCTGCACAGATCTCTGCTTCCTGACCTGAGCCAGGTCATGTGGCAGGGCAGTGCTGGTCCCCGCTGTGTAACCTGCCTCCACTGAGAGCAGAAATCCAGGGCAGCAGTGGCAAAGAGACCCCAGTTCAGATCTCTGCTCCTTGTGGAGCCAGGTTGTATGGCAGGGCAGTGCTGGTCCCTGCCGTGCAACCTGGCTCTGCAGGGAGCAGAGACCCACATCAAGGTCTCCTTGCCACTGCTGCCTGCCCCGTGAAGCTCCACATCTCTAGGACAGTGTGGGACAGGCAGCAGCAGCAAGGAGACCCCTGGCACAGATCTCTGCTCCCTGTGGAGCCAAGTCACACAGCAGGGACCAGCAGGATTGATCATCACTCTACGCTGCTTCCCTGCCCCGAGACCCAGTGTGACAGGGATCAGAGATCCACATGGGGGTCTCCTTTTGTGCATGGAGGGCAGCAGCTCTCTCCCTCCCCGGATGAGCATCCTGCTTCCTGCTGGGGCCCTGCAGCCCCCACCCAGTTGGGTAGGGCTGTGTGAAGCTTGTGACCTGTTCAAAACATTCAGGGGAGATTCAGCGGAGCCAAATCTCCAAAACAGATTCGGCTGAAATGGAACAGGACAGTGATCCAAAACAGCAAAATGAATCACTGTCCTCTGAAATGGTCAAATCCAAAACCGAATCAAAACACAGCCATTTTACACAGCCCTACTATCTGTACTTCCCATGTTCTGAGCATTTGGTCAAGAGGAGGATGGCATTAAAGTTGGCCTTTCCCACTCCTTCCTTGCTAATTGGCTCTGTTTTGTTCATCATTGGCATCAAGAGATGGGGCATGAATGTTGATGACAGTGGCTCCCCACCCATTTAAGATGGAGAGTCATGAGGTGCTGCTTAATTTTGATAGGGAACTCATTAAGTTGTCATCAGTCTTAATGGCAAAGCCAACTCAGTAAAGTCAGAGTTCTCCTTCCTGTTTACCCTTCCAGCTGCCTCCTTGTTCTTTGAGCTGCCCATCTCCTGCTCACCGGGTCTCACTCAGTACACCAATGTCAATTTTATGTAGCTTGACTTCTCAAGCCATGGTTGTGGTGGGGTGCTCTGGGCATTCATTATTAGAATTATCCATGGGAGTCCTAGTGTTCCAGGTCCTGAAATTGATTGTGTCTCTTCATTGATTTCAACTATAGTAAAGGTGACTTCACTGGACATCGTTATCCAGTCAGGAAAAGGTAGGCAGACATTGCTTAGGGCACTTTTTCTAGCCCCTTCCTCATGTCGGGTGAGCAGAGCAGATCCTGAAGAGGGCTTCTCAGTTGCAATTGCAATTGCTGAATCACACTCTTCCCTCATCCAAGTGCTAGACAGTCTTCCTGTAACTACCTCATTTATGCCAATTCAGGTCTATGAGCTTCCAGATGATCACAATCCTGCTCTTGTTGTCACTAGCTGGTCATCAAAGGGATTGAAAAATGTGCTGGAAAAGCCATTTCCATGCAAGACTCCTGTGCATGATATTTTTTGTGGAGAAGCTGCTGCAAATCAGCAGCAGGATTTGCTGGAGGATCTACTCAGTCCTTAACAGGATGGCACCTTGATCCAGTTAAAAGAAGGCCAAGACAATTGGTGATCTCATTCCATTGCAGCCTTCATCTGCCTTCACAGGTATTGAGATTCTAACATTTTTTTCTGTCTTCTCCACCATTGAGGACTTGTAGACCCATGGCTTGGGGCTGGATGGCTTTTTATAATGATGACCTGTACTTGCTATGTCATGGCACCATCAAAGGATATGTGTGGCTTTTCAGGAGGGAAAAACAGGCACAAGATATCATGTCAACACCTGCAATCTAAGCATTAGTGATGGACTATGTCTTTGTTCATGCCTGGGATCATAAAGATGTCCTCATAACACAAGCTATGTTAGGACCTTACAAGTGTTAATTGTTGAACTGATCACCAACTCATCTACTCAGTTATGTCATTCAAACTGGCTCCCAAATAATGGATGTAGCAGAAGCAATGGCAACAAAGAATCATTGTCAAAGGACTCAAAGACCCAATCAGCTGAGACCTCTTTCACTAGTGCATCAATGAATAACTGTTAAATTTCATTTAATAACAGTGAGAGAATGTCGGCACTTGTGTACCTTCAGATCTACCATCATCATGTATGGGAAGAGACATTTGGATTGTTTACCAGGAAACATCAAGACTGGTTTGATCAGAATGATGAGGAGACCTAAGAGTTGATCAACCATGAGTGCAAGGCCTTTTGTGCTTGGTAGAATGACATCAATTCCAAGCAAAAGAAATTGAATCACCAACAAGCCATGACAGAGGTCCAAACAAGGACCTGCAATATGAAGAACAGATGGTGGGAAGACAAGGCAAAGGAGATTGAACATCTTGCTGACATCCATTATATGTGTGGTGTTTTAAGTGCCACCAAAGCCATCTTTGGTCCAAGCACTCAGGGACTAACCCCCTTGGGACCTAAGGAAGGAGGAGACCTGATCAAGGAAAGGGGAGCCATCAACGCCCATTGGAAGGAGCATTTAGAAGACCTTATCAATCAAGACTAGTGTTGACAAGACTGCTCTCAACTCCATCCTGCAACATCCATTCAGAGACAATTTTGTAATCCCTCCAAGTGTTGATGATGTGAGGGAAGCCAGCAAGCTGATGAAGGACAAGACGTCTGGAACTGATGGAATCTCTACTGAAATATTCAAGCTGGGTGGAGAGGAGCTCACATCACAGCTCCATGCCTTCATCTTAAGGATCTGAAATGATGAGGAAGTTCCAGGTGAATTTAGGGACACCAATTGATCATGACAGTCTTCAAGAACAGAGAGAGGTCTATGTAAAATACAAAGGGATCACCTTGCTGTCCGTAACAAGAAAGAACATTGTGATAATCCTTCTGAACTGTCTCCTTCCACTTGCTGAAGAGCTTCTCCCAGAATATCAGTGTGGGTTTAAGCTGTCAAGAGACACAACTCATATGATCTTTACTCCTCACCAGCTGTAGGAAAAATGCCAGGAACAACATACACTTCTTTTCATGACTGTCTTTGACTCTGTCAACTGAGAAACACTGTGGAGGATCCTTCTAAAGTATGGTTGCCCACAGAAATTCATCAATATTCTTTGCCTGCTCCATGATGGTATGTATGTACGGTTTCTCAGTAATGGATCTATCACAGATAGACTCCCTTAGAGGTTAAGAAAGGGGTTAAATAAGGCTGCATCATCTCTCTAACACCCTTCTCAATATGTCTTATTGCAGGGCTATATCTGACCACCAACAAGCTTCCAGTTCATCCTGACCTTAATCATTGCGCTCCAGTATGCTGATGATGCTTTAGAGTGTGCTCACCTGGAAGCAACATTCAAGCAATCATTGACATCTTTACTGAGGCATACAAGAAAATGGGACTGATACTTAACATTTAGAAGACTAAGGCCCTCCATTAGCCAACTGTTAATGAACAGTCCCCACCTCCAGTAATTCAGATTTATAGTGAGACTCTGTATAACATTTAGTATTTCCCATAGCTCAGAAGCCATCTCTCACAGAATGTTGACACTGATGAAGAACTCCAACATCGCCTGAAAAGTGCCAAGTGCCTTCAGACAAATGAGAAAATGGGAGTTTGAAGATTGCAGCCCCAGATCCTAAATCAAGCACATGGTTTATTAAACAGTTGTGTTCCACACGTTATTGTACAGATCCGAGATGTGGACAATGTACAGGAGACACCATGTCATTGGAGAGTACCATCAATGCTACCTGTGGAATATCCTTCTAATGCAACGTGAAGACAGACACACCAACATTAGTGTCCTCCCACAAGCAAACATCACAAGCATTGAGGCAATGATCATCCAGCATCAACTTTGCTTAGCCAGCCACACCATCCAGATATCATATACTAGACTCCCAAAGCAAGTTTTATTCTCCCAGCTCAGTTTAAGGCATGTTGTCAAGAGGAGGACAAGGCAAGTGCTTTAAGGACATCCTCAAGGCCAACTTGAAAAAAAATGTCACATTGACTATCACCCAGGACCACCCGAAATGGAGGAAGAGTCTGCTACAAGCATCTCAGTAATTTGACAGCTTACAACAAAAACAGGAAATGGAAAAGTGGGAGCAGCAGGAACAGTGTCACAGATCAAATCAAGAATCCAGAGCTATCCACCCCCCCCACAGAAACGTGGCCAAGTTGCAACAGAGTCTGTCAATCTCAGATTTGCCTTGGCAGTCATTTTCAGACTGTCAAATAAAGCATTCATGGAAGACAATTATCTTTGACTGTATGGGATTGCCTGTCCGTATCTGTATCTATATCTGTATCTCCATGCTTTTCTCACAGTATCCTAGATGAACAATTTTCCCATAGTTGTTTTACAAGTAGGAGGTTTGTATGAAATCTGAAGTGGCATGGAGAGGACCCATATTCCTAGTACCTCTGACAGACTGAACTGTGGGGAATTGCTATTGAACCATTCAGGTTTGGGTAGACTTTCATCCATAGCAAGTGGAAGTCCATAGCAAGATTCTCATTTACTTCAATGGGCATTTGAGTAACCCTTTTATGTACAATATTTTAAATGATTCAGAAGTGCCTTCTATGCAGGTAAACACTTCCTTTCTGTGGCTACTACATTTCAGATACATTTGTCGTCATTATAGTATTTGTCATTTTAAAAAATGTTCATGGCTTTCAGGGTAACATTCAACATAAAAAATATTTCATTTTTACTTTGAAGTGGTAAAAAATGAATAAGATGAATCATTCCTATCAGGTCAGATTCACCAGATGTCTGTAGCTGCTTTGCTATTTGAACTCTGGTGTTTTTCAGCCTCTTCAGTCTCCTTCAATCCCATTTTTGTTCTTTGTAGATCATAGACATATGTTGAGAGTTCTGAATTTCACAGTTAATGTGGCATTGAGATGTAGTCACCACAGTGATACTGTCAATTTATGGCATACTTGTGGAGACTGCAGTTAAAAATAGCTTAAACTCATATTCTGACCTCCTCTTCCACTTGCAAAACAAGTCAATAAATAATGTGTTTTCCTCATGTTTTACCTGATATGGCTTTATTTATATGATAGTATGGATCCCATCTAACATCCCATCCCATAGGGAAATCTTATTTGAATGTCAAATATACCATCGGCAGTCTCCTAATTTTAAAATTCTATAAAGTTACAAACAACTTAAGTGGTATTTTGTTTATGCAGGAGGCAAAAACTCAAAGAACATTAAGTGAAAGTATTTTTACTTTAGCTTTTGAGACGGTGCATAGATGGGAGATTACAGTACAAAGTAGACTCAGTAACAAAATGTAAAAATATGTATTATTTAAACACAATATCAGCACTCAGCTTTTCCTCCATTAATTCCATATTCAAAAGAAAAACTTTCAGGCATACAAATGCACAATACTGATATAGTTGTGAATTAAGTAATGAATAAAAGAGAGATCTTAACCAATGTAAAGCATATCTTTAGTTAATACATAAAAATGTTAGATTGTGGATCATATGGATCTGCAAGTTTTTCATGAGTAAAGTTCTTTCTTTAAAAAATACAAAGCTTTAAGGATGAAAGGTTTGGTTTTAATATTTAGTGAAGGGTTTATTTTAAGCTCTGAGACCTTTTCTAGCTCTGAGGACAAAGCAGAAAAGAAATGAATAGCAGTTGAATATGAACTTTAATTGTAAAAAAAAGTTAGCATGAAGAAACTCAAAAGGAAAGGTATGAGCAGAATATTGTAAGAAAAAATGAAAAAAAATCTTTTGATAAAAAGCTGTATTTTAGGGTAAGTAATTTGGCATGTTAAGACCAGATATATTCTATTTAGAAGCTAAATTCAACTTGAGACTAAAGTGGATCTTTTGAAATCTTCTGTAAAGAACTGGATCATTTTACATTTTGTAGACTCCTTTTAGGAAAGGAAATGTAGATTAATGCTAATTCATTTTCCTATGCATCATCATATGCCAAGAAGTAGGAAGAAAAGTCTTGGTAGTAATTTTTTCATTTTTTTTTCTTTTGAAGTAAAATTCTGAAAATCAATGTAAGGGCCTTGTGGCACTGAACAAATTCCATCCCACCTTCAAACTGTAGAAGGCAGGTCAGAGTGCTACTTTGCAGACTTCTCTGCAGTGGCTTTTCAACTATTTAAGTAGTAGCCACTGTTGTTCTATATCCTTTCATGAATATTTCCAAGTGCAGAATATTTAGGGAGAAAATAGCCTTGTAGTTAAAAATATTAGACTTGAATGTAGGGTGTAGGAATTGCTAAGTATTAAACTCAGCTTGCATATTGATCTTGAGTAGTTGATCTTTCTTTGATTAAGAAATTCTAAACCTCTCTATAAAACAAAGATTATAACTGTTTATTTTTCTGAGTCTTTTCTTTTTTTCAGCCTCAAAAGCAGGAACTCCCTTATGGACATGTATGACACCAGAGCACAATGGCATCCTGATCTTAATCAGGGCTTCTGATCAGTAATGCAAGTGAAAAATAATTCAGACCTAATAACCAAAATCTATGGGATCTTTATCATTTTTAACAAAATTTCACTTCTATGTTTTATCTTTTAAAAACTAATTTCCAAAGCATGTTTAAGACACCTGCATTTTAACTGCACTATTTGCTACTCTATAGGTGCCTGCACATGTGCAGGACACCTGCTTCAATGTGTCCTAATTAAAATACATCAAAGCAAATTTGATTAATCAAGCCTGCCAGAGTATTCTAATTAGAATGTTCCAGCAGCCTCACCGTCATGTGTATTCAGTGTCCCTGCATTTCAAAATGGTGGCAGGGGCACTTTAACTAAAGCTCATTGAATGAGCTTTAGTCAAAGCAGCCTTGCTGCTATTTTGAAGTGCAGGACACTGAATACATGTGACACTATGGGTATTTTAATTAGAACATCCCTCCCCCTACATCCTGGAACACATGTACAGATGTCCTATGGTTTGGTTTAGGTCTTTGAAAACTTGCTGTAGTTATCCAACTTCCTGAGGCAATAGAGAGAAGAGGGTAGAAACCATGCAGAGAATGTGTTGAAAATAGATCTGGAAATTATATCATGAGTTTTTGTATTTAGATCTCTTAATCTTTATGTAATTAAACTAAGAGGAAGACTTTTGAATGATGGTTGTATTATAACACTTTCCCCCAAATATGTAAAATGGGTTGGGGAAAGTAATTATAAGAATCAGATTTCCCTTTAATTTAAGATTTCCTTCTTAAATTTCTACCCTGAAAACGTGGCATTTCTATCTGATTTGAAACTTAATGTCAGCATAAAATGCCTAAATGTCAAGATACTTTCACTGAATCCATACTAATGCAAGCCAGTCCACTTAGTCATCCATAATTAAGCATGTATTGGCAAGTGAAATAATCTATATCCACAGTCATTTTCAATAAATAAACTAGTACAAGTAGAAACAACATGTAATTGTATAAGATGTATTAATTTTTGTAATGTTCAATAATGATTTGTGGCTGAAAGAATGTCTTACCAAAGACATGTAAAGCTAACCAAATAGTTTCTGCAGTCATCTCACCAGAGAAGAAAAGAAAAAGTTCTCTATGGGATCTTCAGCAGACAAGTTTCTTTCTATAATCTTTTATTAGACCAACTCAAATAGTTGGAAAAAATCTTCTTTGTAATCTTTTGGGTAAAAATTACCCTTCCGTCAGGCTGAAGAAGTACTGAGGAAGTATCTGCAAATGGTCAGTGACCTTCCTGGATGGATTAGTAAAGCAGCTAGAGGCCAGTACATATGCAAGGAAGTCAGTCAGTTAAAATGTAAATTGAGATGGTCAGTAGATGGGGGGGCAGGGGTGGTGGTGGAAATAAATATAGCTGTAGTCAATGGATGAGAGATTGAGGGGAGGGGAGGGAACAAGAATAGTTGGTAAAAAGTAGAGGGTTTACCTGGGGAGTCAGACGTTAGGCATGTTATAATGTGTCATAAATCCAATGTCTATATTTAGTCCATGATTTTTTGTATCCAGTACATTGATGAAGTGAAGTTCATAGGCTCGTCTGTGGTTTTGTAAATTCCCTTTGAGGATTAGAACTGACAGACTGGAGAAAGAGAGTTTTTCTTGTGAAAAATGTGCCCCCACAGGTAATTGGGTATTCTCATCATTGATAGATTTTCATTGTGCGTTTATTCTGGTGTGCAGTTGTTTGGTTTCTCCTACATATTTTCCAGCAGTGGAAAGTGCAGGTGTACAATCCAGGAATGTTGAAGGTTCTGTTGTAGGGTGTAATAATTGGGGGGGGGGGGGGGGGGGGGGGGGGTGTCTTGGCAGGTTTTACATTTCTTGTTATGGCATGGCCTGGATCCTTTTGCTGTGTTTTGGGCCATAGGAAGTTTGCTTTTGGTGATGAGGTTAGCAAGGTTTGGTGCTTGTTTAAAGGCTAGGATGTATGGTTCTTGGAAGATCTCTTTAAGAATTGTGTCTCCTTCTAGTATGTGTTGCAATTGTTTGATGATTTTCCATATAGGTTCCAGGGAGGGATGACATGTCATAAGCAGTGGTGTGCGACTCATGTGCATTTTTCTTCTGTACCACAGCAATTCTTCATGTAGTATCCAGGTGGCTCTTTCAAAAGTGCAATCTATCTCTCTGGAGGAGTGTCCTTGTTGAGTGAAGGCCCTTTTGAGATTTGGATGATCTTTGGTATAATAGAAGATATTGGATTTACCCGAAGAACCTTGTCTGCCTATTTCCTTGGGCCAACACGGCTTCAACCTACACCCCTGAAATTATAGGACCTAAAAAATTAATTTGATAGTAGAAAATAAAATTTCAACCTGGATCAGCAATGAGCCATTTTTCAAGTCATGAGCCATTTGTAAACCAATAATTTTGGGTGACCCCACTACAGTTATTGTTCTTGTGCCCACAGTTGATGGGACAGGAACTTACCATAGAGCAGCTGTGGTGCAGGTAACTGGCCTTCTATCATAACAGCGGGTGAATAGTTACAGATCCTCAGCTGCCTCTTGGTAACTTTTCCAACTCTTTTCTTATTCCATGATGAAAAATAAATTGGAGGATATTTTACCTACCCCTAAATGAAATAGGGCTAATTTACCCTGTGTTTGTTCTCACATCCTGTGGGGTAATTATGGGCACAATGCTGTAAGTCTTCTCCTACTGTGAATTGTGGGGACAGAGGGTAATTGGAGGCTTGGGGGATATAAAGGCTGTGATACCTGTCATACCTGCTTCTATTTGGGAACCTCTGAGCTACATTTTTTGTGTACTCTTTCCAGTGTAAAAATATTTGCTAATATCCAGTAGGCAGGGTTAGGGTGTATCAGTAATGCTTCCCTGTTAGCCTGGAGAGTGTAAAAAGAAAAAGTATGGCCTGCTTCCTTTCTGCACATGTCAAATTCAGAAGTGATATGGGGCAGATAGAAGGGGAGCAAGGCCAGGTGGGAGGGTTGTCCAGAGATAGAGAGCTCAAAGATTCCAAGAATGCTTCCAGGAGTGTGGGATAGATGTACTCCTAAAAGATTCTTCTGGTTCTAGAGCTATTACTGATTTTAAGGGTATTTCTGTTCTTAAGTATAGGAAATAGCTCTAATGCTGGAGGGAGCTGGTAAAGCGAATCCTCTGTCTTAATATATTTACTGTATCTTAATAAAAACCATTTACAATTGCATAATTTTGGAGTTTTATATAAAAATTATACCAATGATATTGTATTCATCATGCTATTTATCTCTTAGCAGCATTTTATTTGCCTTAATGAACTAATGTTAATGAAGTATACTTCACAAATTTATATGATAAAGGAGTTGAACAATTTTTATACTGTTCTCCTCTGGTAGAATAACAGAAAAAATGTATAACGTAAAAGAGGGCTTTCTGTAAGTATATGTAGACTCCCAGGCTTGCTTATAATGGCTATAAGTCTGTAGTAGGGCTGTGTGAAACAGCACCATTTTGTTTTGACTTCCATTTTGCCAGGTTGAAGGGACAGTGTTTCATTTTGTCATTTCATTTTGTTTCAAAGCACTGTTCCGTTTCATTTAGTCAAAACTTTTTCGCTGTTTTGACGCGTTTCGACATTTTGCCCATAGGCTATAAATGGGAATCATGAAAATGCCTATAACTTCATCATTTCTTGCCTGATTCAGATGAAGATTGCAGGGATGGTAGCGCCCTGAGGGCATGAAGCTGGCCACGTTTCAAGAAGATAGGTGCAGGGGTTTCTTGGAAATTGCACCTCAAACTGTTCAAAGCAAAACTCATATCACTTGCCAGCAGTGGCAGCATGCTGTCATCCTGCATACAGATCTGGAGGCCAGTGCACCCTGGGAGGGCTGTGGGGCTGTGCCAGACTCTTCCTAGGGGGTGTGGGCCCCCAGATCTGCATGCGGGATGACAGCATGCTGCTGGTGCTTCTGCTGCTGCTGCTACCTGGGGCCAGTGCCAGCACCCAAGTCTGCCTGGCACAGCCCACACCAAGCATTGGGAAGAAACCAGTGCTGGGTCTGTCATTCTGCATGCAGATCTAGGGGCCTGCACCCTCCAGAAGGGCTGCAGGGCTGTGCCAGACTCCTCCCAGTGTTGCACAAATGGTTAGTTTCGTGCCCCTGGAGGCTTGTCCAATTTACCTCAAGGGGAGAGTCACACACACACTCAGGCCAGGTCCAACTTGAGTTTATTGTTTGCAAACAGATCGACAAGGGAGTTCAATGCTCAAAGCCGAGTCGACCCCGAGTCGTGCCCGAGGTTTCACTTTTATAGCTTACATAAACAGAGGGTTTCAGCGTGTCGTGTAATTATTGGCAGCATTATAAGTTCCTTATTGTTACGTCTTGTCTTGCAGGTCGAGCTCAACTTGTTATTGGTTAATGTTCCTTATCAAGTTTTAGCACATGC
>NW_005843062.1:144419-157608 GCF_000455745.1 Alligator sinensis
GGGGCAAGGCACTGAGCAGCCCGGACGTCCTAAATAAGCCTTTCCTGTGTCTTTTTGTGTGTTCAAAATCATGGTGACTGGATCCAAACCTTATTAAATACAGGTCAGTTTAAAACCTTACTGCCGGCTAGAATTTTGTCTGGTAAAGGATCCTATTTTTGTGTCTGATAACATACGTTGTATTCGGGGAAAAACTGCTCAAAGCTCCCTCATCTGACAGCACGTCGGGCTTGTCGTAAATTAACTAGGACGCTGGGAGAAAGCCCCGGGTCCTCTTTAATTCTGATAGTGAGGGAAGATCTGACTCAAGGGTTAAGGCACAGGGATGAGGCTAAAACGTCACCAGACACAGACCAAATGGATTGGGAGGAGATAGCTAACGCAAGCTGTTCAAAAAAAACCCTCCCCCGTATGAGAAAAAAGCTGCAAGCTGAAATCTTCTTCCGTGAAAACCTGATTGTAATGCGGCTGTCGGTGAAACAGGGCTCAAATTACCAAACAGGCCTCCGGGCAGCCGAGACTGTGTCAAAAGCCAAAGGAATTGAGATTTTAGAGAATGTTGATTCATGTATATGGGCAGATGGCGCCTCCTTCAGGTTGGTATAAAACCTGAAGGCTGTAAACAAACAAACAAACAAAAAAAAAGATTTTAGTGGATCATCCTATGGTTCCAAATCCCCACACCATTCTGACCCAAGTTCCAGCAGATGCCAAGGTGTTTTAAAAGATGCTTTCTTCTCTATTCCACTACACGAAGATAGTCAGAAATTGTTTGCCTTTGAATGGGAGGACCCAGATACGTATCATAAGACTCAATTGTTATGGACAGTGTTACCCCAGGGATTTGTCTCATCCCCTCATATCTTTGGAACAGCATTGCAAAAAGACCTGGAGCATTGGAAAGAGAGACACCCTGAGGTAGCGTTGTTGCAGTATGTTGATGATTTATTAATAGCAAGTCCCGATGTGCAGATGGGAAAGAGAGCGACAGAATCCTTGCTGAATACCCTGGGAAAGAAAGGGTATAAGGTGTCACGGGAAAAGGCTCAAATTTGCCAGCCAAAGGTCACCTTTTTTGGTTATGAAATTGAGGAGGGGGTTCGGGCTCTGAATAGAGATTGAATTCAAGCAATACAGGATATGCCCGCTCCCAAAAACCCCAAAGAGCTGCGAGCTTTCCTGGGACTAGCCGGGTTTTGTAGACTGTGGATTCCCGATTATGGGGGAAAAGCCAAACCCCTATATGAATCCCTCACAAAGGAGGGTCTCACAAATTGAAAATGGACTAAGGAAAACCAACATGCATTTGAGTTGTTAAAAGCTGCCCTCTTGCGACCCCCAGCATTGATGATTCCAAATGGGTGCAAGCCCTATAGACTGTATGTGCATGAGAATAAGGGGGTGGCCTCCAGGGTCTTAACTCAACCAGTGGGCCCAACTTGGAAGCCCGTGGGCTACTACTCCAAGGTCCTAGACCCGGTGGTGAAGGGGTGGCCTGCATGCTTGATGGCTGTCGCTGCCACAGCTGCTCTTGTGGAGGAGGCTCAAAAGATTGTTATGGGAGCTGATATAAAAATACATACCCCACATGGAGTTCCCCAAATCCTTGGAGGAGAGGGAGAAAAAGTTTTAAACCCCTCCAGACAATCCAGATATGAAATCTTTCTCCTATCTAATCTAGGCCTTACCTTCAAGCACACCACTGCTTTGAACCCAGCCACCCTGATGCCAGAACCGGGACCTCCGTGCCATGATTGTTTAAAAATATTAACTCAAACAATACTGATTCATCCTGACTTGACAGATAACCCACTTGAGAACCCAGAGGAAGAGTTCTTCATAGACGGTTCAAGTAGTATAATACATGGTGTACGGTATACGGGGTGTGCTGTGATAACATTGACTAAGACTATGTAAAAAAAAACACACCCTGCAAATTGGTCAACACAAGCAGCGGAGCTCACTGCCCTGACATGCGCGTTGAAATTAAAAACACAAGGGCCGATGTGACAGCCAAAGAGGCAACACAGATGGGAGGAGAGGCAGTGTTTCAGGGTTCGGCCCACGGGGTGCCCTTTTGCTTAAAAGACTATAAAATACAATATGGCCCAGGATCAGATCAGCTAGCAACGGAGCTCAAAGCCATCAAAAATCCTCAGAGATGGTGGGTCGTACCCGGAGGAAAGGTATTAGTACCCCGATGCATCTTAGGGGATGTACTCCACCAGTTACACTATTCCAGCCCCCATAAAAAAAAGACAGTGGGCCCATTATCCTAGACAAGCCTGGCAGATTGACTTTGCTGAACTTTCAAAGTCTGGTCGTTACCGTTATCTGCTGGTATTGGTCGATCAACTGACTGGATGGGTAAAAGTGTATCCCACAAGAACGGCTACCGCATCCACGGTGACACGAGTACTACTCCACGAGATGATACCCCAATTTCTGTTGCCTAAGTCTATTGAGTCAAATCAAAAAAGTCATTTTGTGGGGAAAATAGTACAGAAAGTGTCCAAAGCTTTAGATATCACATGAAAACTCCATGCTCCATGGAGACCCCAGAGTTCAGGTCAGGTAGAGCGCATAAATAGAACGCTAAAAGCAATGTTAACGAAAATCTGTATTGAGACTCATTTGAAATGGCCGCAGGCACTCCCACGGGCTTTAACTTGTATTCGTAGCACACCACGTAGAGGGATTAAATTGTCACCTTTTGAATTAATGTTTGGTATGCCTCCCAGAGTCTTGCCAGCGGGGTGGAGAGAACAGATTACTTTAGATTTGGGAAAATCTGAAATTTAAAAACATGTTATCGCCTTACAGTCTGTTTTGTCTTCCCTACACGCTGCACCTTTCCAGAGTCTCCCGCTTGATGCGCCAATCCACAACTTTAAACTGGGTGACCAGGTCCTGGTACAAAAGTAGAGAAAGGATCCTCTTGCGGAAAGGTGGGAGGGACCCTACCAGGTGCTGCTGACTACACACACAGCTGTTTGCTTATTAAACAGCGATAAGTGGACGCATTGCTCGAGGGGAAAGCCTTTTCATCAGGAGGACACCAGCTCCCAGGGTGTGGTCACTCCGGAAGCTGATAACACCCGGGAACAAAAAGCCAACAAGTGGGAAAGTGAACCTGCTGGAGGTTTAAAGTTACGCTTGCAAAGATGTGGACCCTAATCTATTTGTTGGGACTCTTGTCCCTTTTAGGTATATCAAACCCAAAGGTTATGTCCACCTGTTGTACTTGTTCTAAAAACGAGCTTACAACCCTCAGTAAGGCTCAATACGACTGCAAAATCTCTTAGCTCTTGACTATTTACTTGCCAGTAAAGGAGGGGTGTGCAGGAAGTTAAATTTGTCCAATTATTGTGTTAAAATTGATGATAATGGTGAATTGATAAAGACCTTAGCGGATGACATAAAAAAGATAGCGCATGTCCCAGTCCAAGCATGGAACGGGTGGGACTTTGATTGGTTTACATCCTGGCTTCCCCAGCTTGGATGGGTAAGGGGTGCTTTAGTGGCCTTTTGCCTACTGATGTCAATACTTTGTTTGGTTCCCTGTATTATACCCTGCATCATGGCTCTTCTGAGACGAACCGTTCAGTCAGTCGTCAACCGTGAGATGCTTGTGCATTACCAAAAGCTAGCCATCGCTAACAATTATTAAGATTAGAGTTAGAAAGCATCTTGAGGGGGGAATTGTGATAAAAATATGCTAAAATTTAGACATAATGCCTTTTTGCAAATGCCTTTGTATTTAGCATGCTTTGCAATAGCTTCTACATACAGACTGAGGCCTGCTTTACACATAAAATTTCACAACCATACTTGTTCAATGCCTTAGAGTTACACCAAGATAAGGGATTACTAGGAGGCATTAGGTTTGCCGCAGTTCCCCTTTAGAACTGCGCATGCGACAGGCCTTTTTGCCGCAGTTCTGCTTTTTGACTACACATGTGCTAAAACTTGATAAGGAACATTAACCAATAACAAATTGAGCTCAACCTACAAGACAAGACATAACAATAAAAAACTTATAATACTGCCAATAATTACACGACACGCTAAAACCCTCTGTTTATATAAGCTATAAAAATAAAACCTCGGACACAACTAGGGGTCGACTCGGCTTTGAACATTAAACTCCCTTGTCGATCTGTTTGCAAACAATAAACTCGAGTTGGACCCGGCCTGAGTGTGTGTGTGACTCTCCCCTTGAGGTAAATTAGACAAGCCTCCAGGGGCATGAAACTAGCCGTTTGTGCAACACCAGGGGCACGAGCCCCTGGATCTGCATGAGGGATGACAGCAGGCTGCTGCTGCCGCCTGGGACCAGTGCTGGGTACAGCCCATGCCAAGTGTCAGGAAGACTGGTGCTGCTGCTGGCCCCAGCCAGCAGCGGCAGTATGCTGTCACCCTACATGCAGATCTAGGGGCCTGCACCTCCCAGGAGGGTTGCAGGGTTGTGCCAGACTCCTCCTGGGGGGCACGGGCCCCCAGATCTGCCTGCGGGATGACAGCATGTTGCTGCTGCCAGCTGGGGCCAGTGCCAGCACTGGGTTCTTACCGGCAATCAGCACATGGCAGTACCAGTCTTCCCCGTGCTCAGCACAGGCTGCACCCAGCATTGGTCCCAGCTGGAAGCAGCAGCCTGCTGTCATCCCACATCATCTGGGGGCCCATGCCCCCCAGGAAGAGCTTGGGGAAGCTATCAGATAGCTAGGAGAATATTAGGGAGCTGGGGAATCCAACTGGGAACTGAAGAAATGTTCAGCTCCCAGTTCAATTCCCCAGCCCCCTGTTCAATTCCCCAGCTCTCTGACCACTTCCTCAAATCTTCCCATGGGGGTGCAGGCCCCTGGATTTGTGCACTGTTTCAGCAGGCTGCCACTGCAGTTTCAGAAGCATCCTGCTGACACCCCATGTGCAGATCAGAGAGCTGGGGAATTGAACGGAGCTAGATGTCAATATCAGACCAGTTCTTCCCACTCCCTCATAGTTTCTGTTTAGCTGCAGCAAGCCTGGCTTTGAAACTCAAAACATTTCAAACCTTTCAAAACGTCTTGACTGCCCTTGTTTAGTTTCGAAGCTGTTTTGAAGCCTTTTGTTTTGTTTTGATTTCACTGCTTCGAGCTCAAAAAGCATCAAAACAGCTTTGAAATGAAACACCCATTGAAATTTCGCACAGGCCTACTCTGTAGTAACCCTGCTTCACTCACTGCCATGAACTTGGGATCCTGGATGCCTTGTGAATGTGCCAACCCCATAACAGGAAGCCCAGTAATTCTGGTACTTCTTAGGATTTCCAGGGTCCAGACCCCATGGGAGAGGTCTGCAACTTTGGGATAGGCATGCTTGGCCTCTGGATTTAGGGCAGTCCTAAAGTAGACTGCCATGATGATTGTTCCAGGACAAGGACCTGAAAATTTGCTGTATAGATCCTGGGGTGCCAAATGTTAAGTCCTGATAACAGATGAGAAATTGATAATCATATCAATGTCAGGCATTAATCAATGGTACTGTAGGAGTATATTTGTTTTTTAAAAAGCACATCTGTGCAAATTTGTTAGACTTTCTAACCTAAATACAAATTTCCTGTGCACTGGAAATTACAAGTTTTGGTTATCTCTGGTTTTAAATTCCATTTTTTTCTTCATCCCGCCCCTCCCCCCACCAATTTTTTTTTTTTTAATTGCTCATGTTTTGACTATTTTTGAATGTTCACCCTTCAGAGAAATTTAGGTCTAGAAGAGACCCCAAGAGAACAGCTTGTCTATTCTCCTGCACTGGGGCTAAATCAAACATACCTAGACCATCAGTGATAGATGTTAGTCTAACCTGTATGGAAAACTCATAGGCATTTGGCAACATTCAAGAAAAGTTGAATGTGCAAATTAACTATCATTCTTTAAAAGTTCAAACCAGCTATAGAGTTAGAACTGGAAAATGGATAATGTTAGACCATGACTCCATGCGGCACCCAACGACTAGGGAGACAACGTTCCAATTTCTCATGGGTACTGTTACTCATTAGCCAGAGCAGACAGGGAGCAAATGCTACTTGCACACATTGCTTGCAGCAGCTTTATTTAGAATAGAGACAGCTTTAGACTAGCTCCCAAAAAAACAACAAACCGGGGAGCCACCCTGAACAATAGTTTTTCCCCACATTTATACACTTTGGTTTAGGCTTATTACCATTCATTTTACCCTTGCCCCTCCTTTTGTTCCACTCATTTCTCCTCCCATCTTAAGCTCCACCTCTGTTTACTGTTCCCTCCATTAGCATGGAATTGCCTATGCACGTCATTCATTTACATGTCTTTTTGCTATGTGTGTGTCTAAGACCTTGACTTCGTTTCTTTGGTCAATGGGCAGACTTTGACCAAAACCTGGAAGCTTCTGGAGGCTTCTTCACCAATCACCATTCACCTTTTTGCATATGTTCATCTCAGATTCTGTTACCAATTACATGCTGTTTTTCACATTCCAGTCTGTTTTTTTGTCTCATGTTTTATCATCTTCACATTCCTAAAACATCAACTCATTTACAGCGCACAGACTCACACAGATTCATTTGCTGCTTTTTCCTCAGAAAATGGTTGACACAGTTAAGATGGTTACTTGGCATAAGCAAATGGCTGGCTTAGATATCATTTTGCCTTGTGGTTAGGCGCTCTGCTAGGCCACAGGTTAAAGCCTTTATTCAGCTGCAAATCCAGTGCTCCCCAAGATCTAAATATTGTCACCCTAACAGATAATAAATTTATAGCTGGTTTCTATCATGTTTTTACTTGCATGGGGCTCCCACTCATGGGGCTCTCAGC
Organism: Alligator sinensis; assembly: GCF_000455745.1. Lineage (NCBI taxonomy): Eukaryota > Metazoa > Chordata > Crocodylia > Alligatoridae > Alligator > Alligator sinensis. The sequence continues at coordinate 151,250 of NW_005843062.1, forward strand.
CACAGGGGTACACTGCCATAGCTGGGATTTCCATCAGCTGTGGGACTCACAGCCATGGGAACTTGCTACCAGTATGCCAGTTCAGGGGGAGTTATGTAACAATGAAACTTGGAAAACATTCAAACAGCCCAAGGTGGAAGTGGTCTAAGTTATGCAGTTTTCTGTAAGTAGTGTAGTTTAGGTCAGTAGTGAACAGAACATAATATTCGCCCTTTGCTGGGGAGCAAATCTTAGACCATGTTCTGCCATTTTTAAACCAGTCTCTGTGTCCTGAACTCTTCTGTTATGGGTATAGACCAGTTTCTAATCCACTTATATTGGTAAAAGTGTAACGTCTATACCTGGCCACAATGTCCCCCTAGTTTTCTTTCTTCTAGGCTAAACAAACCTGATTCCTTCAGCCTCTTCTCATAGGTCATATTTTTGAAACCTCTTAATCTTTTACTCTCCTCTGGACTCTCTCCAATTTCCTTCCATCCACATATCTGTTGTTCTAGTGCAAATTTGAGTAAGCACATAATTCTTTTTCAGAGCACATAAATGAATACAGTCTGTCAATTTAGAAATACTGTTTCTAATAATCTTCCCTTGTGTCATTTTAATGGAATGAAAGACTCTTACTCCTGACACACATTCATGAATCAATCTATATTTTTCTTCTTATCAGGCCCATAATCTTTTCTTATAGCAATCTGCTTTATATAACCAAAACATTGCTTTATCCATTAAAGGTTAATACTTTCAATATCTTCTATTAGATATTTTGCAAGATTCAACTATAATTTCTGCTAATAATTATGTTGTTTAGAGCTATACTTGTGAGGTTTTTAAAAAAAAATAGTTCTAGAATGAAATAAAAAAATATTACTTACAGGATAGTTCATAACTGACTAATTACAAAGTGTATTGTCCCTTTTTCTAGACTGGCATCTGATATAACAGCAAACAAAGCTATTCCCTGCTACTCTTAGAGAAACAGTATTGATGTAGATGAGGTACTGATGTGATTCAATACTGACATTGAAGTGTACATTAATGTAATTCATATAATTCAGTTACTAGTAAACTAGAAGAGGATTGGATTGATTCATTTCTTGTGCAAGTCTAATGAAGTCAAGTAGCATGAAGAATACATTTGCCTTTTGCTTCTGCCATTGCATCATAGCTGCAGTATTTGATCCAGAATACTACATTATATTTTTTCCAGACAGGATCTACTTTCTGAAAACCTCCTCATATTTCTTCAGATGTTTTATGATCTCATCCTTTAGAAATGTCTTGTTTTCTGCATAGCAAAGGTCATGCTCATAATTTCCCATCTCCTCCCCTTCCCTTTTTTCTTTTGAAGGAGTAGGGTCATTTCGGTTATTTGCAGTCTCTTAGCAATCCAGCCTCAAATAACTATTACTATTTTTTTCCAGCCATCACCTCCTTTACCATTTCAAGGTGTTACCCATCATTAATGGAGCTTTAGCTGTTTTCAGGGTTGGTTGGGGTGGGCTTTTTTGGGGGGTGCGGGGTTGTTTGTTTGTTTAAAAAAAATTCAACAAGATTTTTCCTTGTGAAGTTGTCAAGTCTTTCAAGACTTCATAATGATGAGCCCATGCCAAGTGTGTGGGCTAACTCAGACAGATGAAGATCTGAACATCCCTACTAACATTTTGAACCTACTGTACAAAAAGTTGTCAAAGGGGGGAAAAATCTAGGGCATTGATCTAGGGCATGGTGCACATCTGTGGCCAAGAGGCCTATGTGTGGGGGCCCCAGTCATGGGTCATAGCTATGTTATACATGCAAGTTAAAAAATGATAGCAACCAGCTATAAAGTTATTATCCATTTTCCAGCTCTAACTTTATAGCTGATTTAATGCATGTAACATGTAGAGGGAGGTCCAAAATAGGTACCTGATATTATACACCCTGAACAGTCTCACTGACTTTGATCATGATGTATTAGCAATTTCTGATTTATTTAATACCTTCAAATATGGTAAAAGCCTTTTCTGAAGTTAGGGCTGTTTTTGAACAACTCCAGTGTTGGCCCTCATATTGTTATTAAAGAGACAAGTTTTGAGATCAGTATAAAATAAATACCCTCTTGAGAACAATCCCAAAAGGCACAGTTCAACCAAGTTCTTTATTAGGTGCCAAAAATATAAGTTTGTGAGTAGTGCTGGTAATCTCATTGATGTACATTTCCCAATCAGAACCAACACATTAAAAACAGTAGAACTTTTCTATCATTGGTTAATCTATCAGAATGCACAGATGAGAAGGAAAGTAAGTGTCAGAGTAGGATTTGCATTTTCTGGAGGATGACTGATGCAGTACTCAAACTTCAAATTACAGACCTTAAAGGATACATCTTCAACCTGACTCGTTGTAAGATATCAAATAGGTGTATGGAATCCCTAAGAGCATGAACAAACTGAGACTTAATGGCTGAATCTACATGAGACACTGACTGCACAGTTTGAATGACTGTGCAGTAATGGACTTACGGTGCATTAGCATAGCCAAGTGGCTTTTCATGACACTCAGTACGCTGTAGCCCAGGACTACTGCACAGTTGTTTTGCATCGTGCTTCCTGCCATGCAACACTACTGCACAGTCAGCACCTTGTGTAGATGTGGCCACTGTGTTTGACTTCTGCTGATACTGTTCTACTTGTCCTGAAGAATTTCTTTCTTTCTTGGGTAGAAATAAGTGATATTTTGGAAGTGTTTGAGAAGACGAGCAGAATGTTAAGTGCTCAAACATTGCAGATTGTTGTTTCTTCTGTGTAATTTGAAAAAACTAAATATATTTCTAAAAGTGTGCTAAATGTAAACTGGTAATAAAAATACAAAATATAAGAATTAAGTCCAGGAGTGGTTTACCTACTCTGAAAAGATGCATGTCAGCATTGTTGGATACTGCAGTTAATGAATGACTAGCTTGAAGTCTTCAAGACAGCAGGGAAAAATGACACAATCTGGGGTCTCATTAGAGGTTATATATAATCAGTTGTATTGTTAACTTAAAGACTAAAGGATAAAACAGAAACATTTTTAGTTTTTGTCTTTTTCAAAAAATCTGTGTCTGTTCCTCCAGCCACCTCCCCCATTTTCTAATATTTTTATCATCATTTTTATTTTTATCTTTATTCTTGAAATGTAAAATAGATTTATTTACATGAAATCATAATCATCAGAAGACAACATGAAGAAGGAGGATAGGACTCCAGTATTTACAGTTTGATAATGGGTAGGCAATAGGTAAGGTGAGACTTCTGTTGATGATCACAATAATGCAAAATATTTTTAAAGAAATTCTCTGTACCCCTAAGTTGTACCCAGCATTTCTTTCTTAGCACTGTTGCTTCATCCTACCTCCCTGCCTTCCCCATGGTGTCACTTGTTTTCTTTTAAACAAGTGGTTCCATAATACAAGCTGAAGTGCAAAGGATACAATGTGCTGTAGGACTGAGACATGTCAAGCCAGGCTGTTGTCTTTTACTGTATGAATGGGTAGCCCTGATCATCCTTTCTTTCTTTCTTTGTTCTAGGCTTGACCAAAATACAAAACATCAATTATATGACCAGTCAAATTGACAGAACATGCCCATGTGCGCTATACCAACTGTGCTTTTGAAATGTTTTTATGATATGATAATATTAAAGGGGGAGAGGGAGTTCTTATTTAAAGAAGCATGAAATTCTGTTTCAAGCTGTGCCTTAATTCTCAATTACAGTAAAACAGTTTAAAAATTTGAAATACCACAATGAGAATTTGGCCACAAAATAAGCATCAGCTATTATACAAGTGTTAATTTTTTTTTTTTTTTACCTGAACTAAGCCTGCACCCAGTACCTTTAGGCATCCAGTGTATCTATACATGTACTCATTGTAAGATCTCAAAATAGGAGCATGGAATTCCTAAAAGCATGAACAAACTGAGACTTAGGGGCTGCATCTATGTGAGACACTGATTGCACACGTTGTTACTGTGTAGTCATTGGTCGGGGAGAGGTGACATTTTAATTAGAGTAGTGGGGACACTTCAACTAAAGCTCACTTAATTAATTTTAGCTAAAGTGCCCCTGCCACCATTTTGAAATGTGGGACCCTGAATACACATGATAGTGAGGCATGCTGGGGGGGTTCTAATTGATTGTCTGTTCTAATTAAAACACATCTGAGCATGTGTATAGGCAACCCCAGTGCCTGTGGCAAATTCTGGATGAAAGTGGATGCTGTTGGATTGTTGCCAACTAACAAAATTGTTCTAATCTTATTTCTTGCTTGCTTCATTAGATTTTGCTAGTCTAAATCATTTGTAAATTGGTTATCAATGTGTGATCAATTATGTGAGGCCAAAAGTGCTTTCATTTTCAAATGTGATTATATACAGCATTTTCTTTATACTGTACTCCATTCAGGAGACTATAGGGTAGTGGTTTGTGTGGGAAGTAATTTTAAACTGAAAAAATATGGCTGCAAAAACTTATAGTGTTTAATCAGATGTAATAGTGTGATAAAAAAGTCATCAGTGCCAACTCAAAAAACTATCCAGGGACACCATATTTTCTTTGTAATATATGTAATATCAATTTTATGGAAAGCCAGGATATGATATCCCTTTATCATTACCTACATACAATGAATTGTTTTCCCACTTTAATAAATAAAACATCAAAAAGTACACACTGTAATTTATTAGAGCTGATATCACCTTACACATTTGTATAAAGGCTGTATTTTTCTATATTTTTCCGAAATATTTTATTATATACAAACTATGATGAGACCCTTTCAAATCATTTAGCATGCTTTTCTTCCTTATGCAATTCATTGCTGCTGAATGAAGTTAACACATTGCCCAGTAGTGCAGTTGATCAAATCTTATTCCTAGTTTGTTTGTTTGTTTTTTACTTTGGTTAGTCTACACTGTTTGTAAATTTGTCTTTTATTTCTTATGTTGCAACAACCAGTAAAAAAAGAGGAAGTTTATTTTTACCATAAAACTTCAAATAATAATCACCTCCTTAAAGGCAGTGTTGAATGACATCTTGAATTAATCAGAAGTTTTTAAGTGACTCATAACCAGATTCAAAGGGGATTAGACAAGAGGAGAGGTCCATTGATAGCTGTTAAATAACAGTCATAAATGCATCTGTGGCGGAGCACCTTTTGGGGTGCTCACCACTTGAGGGCTCTCACAGGCTCTGAGGGGAGCCTGCTTTGGAGCAGCAGCTGTGGAAACCTTCCCCTGGTACCATTTAAAGGAAGAAGATGTGTGGCAGGGTACTGTGGTTGTCTGCCACTTTAAGACCAGAGGCAAGCAGCCAGCAGGTGCATGATTGAGGCAACCATTTTAGATCCCTAGCTGCCTATATAAACAGCTCAGTTCTCTGATGGCTGGCAAGGCAGCAACATTGCCTGGCTGTGAGGCTCCATAACAACCTGGAGGCAAGGGAGGAGCTGTAGAGGATGGATTGGACACTTCTGGTCCTGGACATGACCTAAAACTGCATCCTGCTGGGAGTGGGTGGCCTGGTGGGGCTGTCAGTTGTGCGGGAGACCCCAGGAAATGTCAGGCCAGTTATCACCCCAGTGAAAGGCAGCTAGGGCCACCTTAACCCTAGCCCTCACCTTTGGGTGGGTTTGCATAACACCAGAGGTAGTTGGGTGCCAGGCACAGCTATGGCCACCTGACCCCTGTGGGGTGAGAGTCCCCAAGGAGAGAGAGTTGGAGGCCAGGCACAGCTGAGGCCACCTGAGCCCTGTGTGGGGTGAGAGACCCTGAGGAAGGAGAGTGGGAGCCAGGCATGGCTGAGGCCACCTCATCCTGCCAGGGAGTGAAGCCCTGTGGCCCCACATGAAGGGGGGCAGCAATCTGGAGCCCCAAGTGAGAGGGGTAATGTGGAACCCCAGAGTGGGGGCAGAGATGGAGAGCCACAGTGAAGGGGAGAAGGAAAAGCAGAGGGCTGAATGCCCGGTATGTTTTATGTATAAGGTTGCCCCTGGAAGGGGCCAGAGTAAGCTTAGGCGTGGCTGGGGAATGGGCTGGCCACTACCCCGGTGAGGGTCATGGGAGAGGCCAAAAATATGGTATGTCTGCCATGCAAGGGATGGGTTAGCTAAGCCTATGGCCTACGGGAGCCGCTTCAAGAGGGAGCAGGGCAGAATAAGTTGTTGACACGAGAAAGAGACCCTGTGAGAGAGGGTGGAGTGAGTGAGGCCCGAGTGAGAAGCGGGCAGTATGAATGGGTGTATGACTGAGGCCTGACGTCGTGGCCTAAGCTTGCTCTGGCTGTAGGCCAGGAACATATTGTCATCTGGATGCCATCTGTGAGGCATGGGCTGTGGTGTAGGG
>NW_005843062.1:157618-159082 GCF_000455745.1 Alligator sinensis
GGTGCAGATAGTGACCTCTGGCATCGGGGCAGTAAATGGGCAGCCTCCCGCTTAATTAAGAACAATTAATTAATAACAAGGCATGGCAGATGAGTTAGGTGGGAGGCGTGCCCAAGGCAAGTGGGGCAACTAGCACTGTGGCTAGGCAGGGAGCCCCACTTTGCCACAGTATCCTCTAACACCACTGGAACATGCCCCATACATATACTCTTTCTCTAAAGTTTTTACTACTGCCACTCTTGGAGACAGGATTGCTGAGCTACATAGATCATTGATCTGGGTCCATATGGTATTTCTTATGTTCTAATATATGTGAAGGCTTATTTCATTTATACGCTGGTGAATCTTGACTGACTGTATTGATTGGAGTGACACCATTGATTTAAGCTCAGATAATCTGAATTTAAACAAGTATATCTGAGAGAGGAGTCTAGCTTTAATGAAGTCTTGATTCAAAATCTAGCTTTACTAAACAAATATTCCTTAGTTTATTATTCATTTTGAACTCAAACATAACCTCTTTGGTAACTGAAAGTGTGAATTCAATTACCCCTCAACCTTTCCCTCCCCCCCGCACAAATACATTTTGAAGCTAGTTCTGCTAGAGAAACAGAGCTTGCAAACTTTTGATAAGGAGGGACATATTCTGCCCTCCTTACACTAGAGGAGAAATCTTGTTTAGTAAGCTATTCTTTCCAAATCAATGGGACCACTGATGAAGTAAAATACTTTTAATGTGAACAAGCATATCACAATGTGATGCATTATACAAAGAGCCAGAAAAGGAAGACTCGCTATCTTTGTTTATCACGCATTAGCCTCTCATTAACCTGATTCTACTTTTTTATATATTTTATTTGCATCACATTGGCACTACATGTAATTACAGTGTTTTGGCATTGAGTTTGGGGTATATTGTACTAGTTACTATACAGACATGCAGTATGACCCTAAACTCATGTAGTTCCTAGTCTAAACAGATAAGATAAATCAAGGGTGAAATAAAGTAAGAGGAAAGGTTTATCATCTCAGTTTGGCAGATGAAAAGGTAAAAGTCAAAGCAATCATGTGACTTAACCAAGATGAGACAGGAGGCACAGCAGATAGTGAACTTCCTCTCCTTATCAGTCTTTCTCATTACAGCTTATGTACTTATGGTATTGTGTTTAGCCATGTGATAGCTGAGGAATACAATCAGACACAAAGACCAAAACATCTCTCTGGTCTTGCCTACAGATGCTGGGCAAAGCATTCTGATCCAACAAAGTTTGACTTTATAGCTGATAATTCAAAGTAACATAACTGCATTGCACTGCAGCAAAATGCAGCTGCCAGAGCATTAAAGATTTTTAAAGCCATTATTAAAATTAACATAAAAGTTTCATAGTTTCATAGTATCTAGGGTCAGGAGGGACCTGAAGATCATCAAGCCTGACCCCCTGCCACAGGCAGGGATGAATGAGG